>NW_026699563.1:0-37373 GCF_030435755.1 Ochotona princeps
GTGAGCATCCCACACAAACGAATGCTCCACATGCGGGTTTCACATGACACCAACTCCACATTCACAGGCAACTTCAGCACCACAGCCGTTTTCAGATAGCCCTCAATGCAAAGGCTCTAGACCCAAATATTGGTGTGAGAGATAATTCAATCAAGGAAACACTGCATGTTGGTGAAGGGCATATTGAAGAAGGATCAGCCGAGTGGTTCTTGTGGGAGAACAACTCCATTTGGCTCACTAACTTCACACACCATCAGGCTTCCAAGCAGCTCTCAAGGAAACTCAGTTTTCACACTCTATGCTTAGTGCCCTTTGATTGCATTATCTAGGAATGAACCTGGTAGAGCATCCCACACAAACGAATGCTCCACATGCGGGTTTCACATGCCACCAACTCCACATTCACAGGCAACTTCAGCGCCACAGCCGTTTTCAGATAGCCCTCAATGCAAAGGCTCTAGACACAAATATTGGTGTGAGAGCTAATTCAATCAAGGAAACACTGCATGTTGGTGAAGCGCATATGGAAGAAGGATCAGCCGAGTGGTTCTTGTGGGAGAACAACTCCATTTGGCTCACTAACTTCACACACCATCAGGCTTCCAAGCACATCTCAAGGAAACTCAGTTTTCACACTCTATGCTTAGTGCCCTTTGAGTACCTAGGACTGAAATGAAGCTTTTTCAGCATCCCACACAAACGAATGCTCCACATGCGGGTTTCACATGCCACCAACTCCACATTCACAGGCAACTTCAACGCCGCAGCCGTTTTCAGATAGCCCTCAATGCAAAGGCTCTAGACGCAAATATTGGTGTGAGAGCTAATTCAATCAAGGAAACACTGCATGTTGGTGAAGGGCATATTGAAGAAGGATCAGCCGAGTGGTTCTTGTGGGAGAACAACTCCATTTGGCTCACTGAACTTCACACACCATCAGGCTTCCAAGCAGCTCTCAAGGAAACTCAGTTTTCACACTCTATGCTTAGTGCCCTTTGAGTGCCTAGTACTGAAATGAACCTGGTAGAGCATCCCACACAAACGAATGCTCCACATGCGGGTTTCACATGCCACCAACTCCACATTCACAGGCAACTTCAGCGCCACAGCCGTTTTCAGATAGCCCTCAATGCAAAGGCTCTAGACGCAAATATTGGTGTGAGAGCTAATTCAATCAAGTAAACACTGCATGTTGGTGAAGGGCATATTGAAGAAGGATCAGCCGAGTGGTTCTTGTGGGAGAACAACTCCATTTGGCTCACTAACTTCACACACCATCAGGCTTCCAAGCAGCTCTCAAGGAAACTCAGTTTTCACACTCTATGCTTAGTGCTCTTTGTGTACCTAAGACTGAAATGAAGCTTGGTCAGCATCCCACACAAACGAATGCTCCACATGCGGGTTTCACATGCCACCAACTCCACATTCACAGGCAACTTCAGCGCCACAGCCGTTTTCAGATAGCCCTCAATGCAAAGGCTCTAGATGCAAATATTGGTGTGAGAGCTAATTCAATCAAGGAAACACTGCATGTTGGTGAAGGGCATATTGAAGAAGGATCAGCCGAGTGGTTCTTGTGGGAGAACAACTCCATTTGGCTCACTAACTTCACACACCATCAGGCTTCCAAGCAGCTCTCAAGGAAACTCAGTTTTCACACTCTATGCTTAGTGCCCTTTGAGTGTAATATCTAGGAATGAACCTGGTAGAGCATCCCACACAAATGAATGCTCCACATGCGGGTTTCACATGCCACCAACTCCACATTCACAGGCAACTTCAGCGCCACAGCCGTTTTCAGATAGCCCTCAATGCAAAGGCTCTAGACGCAAATATTGGTGTGAGAGCTAATTCAATCAAGGAAACACTGCATGTTGGTGAAGGGCATATTGAAGAAGGATCAGCCGAGTGGTTCTTGTGGGAGAACAACTCCATTTGGCTCACTAACTTCACACACCATCAGGCTTCCAAGCAGCTCTCAAGGAAACTCAGTTTTCACACTCTATGCTTAGTGCTCTTTGAGTGCCTAGGACTGAAATGAAGCTTGGAGAGCATCCCACACAAACGAATGCTCCACATGCGGGTTTCACATGACACCAACTCCACATTCACAGGCAATTTCAGCGCCACTGCCGTTTTCAGATAGCCCTCAATGCAAAGGCTCTAGACGCAAATATTGATGTGAGAGCTAATTCAATCAAGGAAACACTGCATGTTGGTGAAGGGCATATTGAAGAAGGATCAGCCGAGTGGTTCTTGTGGGAGAACAACTCCATTTGGCTCACTAACTTCACACACCATCAGGCTTCCAAGCAGCTCTCAAGGAAACTCAGTTTTCACACTCTATGCTTAGTGCCCTCTGATCACATTATCTAGGAATGAACCTGGTAGAGCATCCCACACAAACGAATGCTCCACATGCGGGTTTCACATGCCACCAACTCCACATTCACAGGCAACTTCAGCGCCACAGCCGTTTTCAGATAGCCCTCAATGCAAAGGCTCTAGACGCAAATATTGGTGTGAGAGCTAATTCAATCAAGTAAACACTGCATGTTGGTGAAGGGCATATTGAAGAAGGATCAGCCGAGTGGTTCTTGTGGGAGAACAACTCCATTTGGCTCACTAACTTCACACACCATCAGGCTTCCAAGCAGCTCTCAAGGAAACTCAGTTTTCACACTCTATGCTTAGTGCTCTTTGTGTACCTAAGACTGAAATGAAGCTTGGTCAGCATCCCACACAAACGAATGCTCCACATGCGGGTTTCACATGCCACCAACTCCACATTCACAGGCAACTTCAGCGCCACAGCCGTTTTCAGATAGCCCTCAATGCAAAGGCTCTAGATGCAAATATTGGTGTGAGAGCTAATTCAATCAAGGAAACACTGCATGTTGGTGAAGGGCATATTGAAGAAGGATCAGCCGAGTGGTTCTTGTGGGAGAACAACTCCATTTGGCTCACTAACTTCACACACCATCAGGCTTCCAAGCAGCTCTCAAGGAAACTCAGTTTTCACACTCTATGCTTAGTGCCCTTTGAGTGTAATATCTAGGAATGAACCTGGTAGAGCATCCCACACAAATGAATGCTCCACATGCGGGTTTCACATGCCACCAACTCCACATTCACAGGCAACTTCAGCGCCACAGCCGTTTTCAGATAGCCCTCAATGCAAAGGCTCTAGACGCAAATATTGGTGTGAGAGCTAATTCAATCAAGGAAACACTGCATGTTGGTGAAGGGCATATTGAAGAAGGATCAGCCGAGTGGTTCTTGTGGGAGAACAACTCCATTTGGCTCACTAACTTCACACACCATCAGGCTTCCAAGCAGCTCTCAAGGAAACTCAGTTTTCACACTCTATGCTTAGTGCTCTTTGAGTGCCTAGGACTGAAATGAAGCTTGGAGAGCATCCCACACAAACGAATGCTCCACATGCGGGTTTCACATGACACCAACTCCACATTCACAGGCAATTTCAGCGCCACTGCCGTTTTCAGATAGCCCTCAATGCAAAGGCTCTAGACGCAAATATTGATGTGAGAGCTAATTCAATCAAGGAAACACTGCATGTTGGTGAAGGGCATATTGAAGAAGGATCAGCCGAGTGGTTCTTGTGGGAGAACAACTCCATTTGGCTCACTAACTTCACACACCATCAGGCTTCCAAGCAGCTCTCAAGGAAACTCAGTTTTCACACTCTATGCTTAGTGCCCTCTGATCACATTATCTAGGAATGAACCTGGTAGAGCATCCCACACAAACGAATGCTCCACATGCGGGTTTCACATGCCACCAACAACACATTCACAGGCAACTTCAGCTCCACAGCCGTTTTCAGATAGCCCTCAATGCAAAGGCTCTAGACACAAATATTGGTGTGAGAGCTAATTCAATCAAGGAAACACTGCATGTTGGTGAAGGGCATATTGAAGAAGGATCAGCTGAGTGGTTCTTGTGGGAGAACAACTCCATTTGGCTCACTAACTTCACACACCATCAGGCTTCCAAGCAGCTCTCAAGGAAACTCAGTTTTCACACTCTATGCTTAGTGCCCTTTGAGTGCATTATCTAGGAATGAACCTGGTAGAGCATCCCACACAAACGAATGCTCCACATGCGGGTTTCACATGCCACCAACTCCACATTCACAGGCAACTTCAGCGCCACTGCCGTTTTCAGATAGCCCTCAATGCAAAGGCTCTAGACGCAAATATTGGTGTGAGAGCTAATTCAATCAAGGAAACACTGCATGTTGGTGAAGGGCATATTGAAGAAGGATCAGCCGAGTGGTTCTTGTGGGAGAACAACTCCATTTGGCTCACTAACTTCACACACCATCAGGCTTCCAAGCAGCTCTCAAGGAAACTCAGTTTTCACACTCTATGCTTAGTGCCCTTTGAGTGCCTAGTACTGAAATGAACCTGGTAGAGCATCCCACACAAACGAATGCTCCACATGCGGGTTTCACATGCCACCAACTCCACATTCACAGGCAACTTCAGCACCACAGCCGTTTTCAGATAGCCCTCAATGCAAAGGCTCTACATGCAAATATTGGTGTGAGAGCTAATTCAATCAAGGAAACACTGCATGTTGGTGAAGGGCATATTGAAGAAGGATCAGCCGAGTGGTTCTTGTGGGAGAACAACTCCATTTGCTCACTAACTTCACACACCATCAGGCTTCCAAGCAGCTCTCAAGGAAACTCAGTTTTCACACTCTATGCTTAGTGCCCTTTGAGTGCATTATCTAGGAATGAACCTGGTAGAGCATCCCACACAAACGAATGCTCCACATGCGGGTTTCACATGCCACCAACTCCACATTCACAGGCAACTTCAGCGCCACAGCCGTTTTCAGATAGCCCTCAATGCAAAGGCTCTAGACACAAATATTGGTGTGAGAGCTAATTCAATCAAGGAAACACTGCATGTTGGTGAAGCGCATATTGAAGAAGGATCAGCCGAGTGGTTCTTGTGGGAGAACAATTCCATTTGGCTCACTAACTTCACACACCATCAGGCTTCCAAGCAGCTCTCAAGGAAACTCAGTTTTCACACTCTATGCTTAGTGTCCTTTGAGTACCTAGGACTGAAATGAAGCTTGGTGAGCATCCCACACAAACGAATGCTCCACATGCGGGTTTCACATGCCACCAACTCCACATTCACAGGCAACTTCAGCGCCACAGCCGTTTTCAGATAGCCCTCAATGCAAAGGCTCTAGACGCAAATATTGGTGTGAGAGCTAACTCAATCAAGGAAACACTGCATGTTGGTGAAGGGCATATTGAAGAAGGATCAGCCGAGTGGTTCTTGTGGGAGAACAACTCCATTTGGCTCACGAACTTCACACACCATCAGGCTTCCAAGCAGCTCTCAAGGAAACTCAGTTTTCACACTCTATGCTTAGTGCCCTTTGAGTGCCTAGTACTGAAATGAACCTGGTAGAGCATCCCACACAAACGAATGCTCCACATGCGGGTTTCACATGCCACCAACTCCACATTCACAGGCAACTTCAGCGCCACAGCCGTTTTCAGATAGCCCTCAATGCAAAGGCTCTAGATGCAAATATTGGTGTGAGAGCTAATTCAATCAAGGAAACACTGCATGTTGGTGAAGGGCATATTGAAGAAAGATCAGCCGAGTGGTTCTTGTGGGAGAACAACTCCATTTGGCTCACTAACTTCACACACCATCAGGCTTCCAAGCAGCTCTCAAGGAAACTCAGTTTTCACACTCTATGCTTAGTGTCCTTTGAGTACCTAGGACTGAAATGAAGCTTGGTGAGCATCCCACACAAACGAATGCTCCACATGCGGGTTTCACATGCCACCAACTCCACATTCACAGGCAACTTCAGCGCCACAGCCGTTTTCAGATAGCCCTCAATGCAAAGGCTCTAGACGCAAATATTGGTGTGAGAGCTAACTCAATCAAGGAAACACTGCATGTTGGTGAAGGGCATATTGAAGAAGGATCAGCCGAGTGGTTCTTGTGGGAGAACAACTCCATTTGGCTCAAGAACTTCACACACCATCAGGCTTCCAAGCAGCTCTCAAGGAAACTCAGTTTTCACACTCTATGCTTAGTGCCCTTTGAGTACCTAGGACTGAAATGAAGCTTGGTGAGCATCCCACACAAACGAATGCTCCACATGCGGGTTTCACATGACACCAACTCCACATTCACAGGCAACTTCAGCACCACAGCCGTTTTCAGATAGCCCTCAATGCAAAGGCTCTAGACCCAAATATTGGTGTGAGAGCTAATTCAATCAAGGAAACACTGCATGTTGGTGAAGGGCATATTGAAGAAGGATCAGCCGAGTGGTTCTTGTGGGAGAACAACTCCATTTGGCTCACTAACTTCACACACCATCAGGCTTCCAAGCAGCTCTCAAGGAAACTCAGTTTTCACACTCTATGCTTAGTGCCCTTTGATTGCATTATCTAGGAATGAACCTGGTAGAGCATCCCACACAAACGAATGCTCCACATGCGGGTTTCACATGCCACCAACTCCACATTCACAGGCAACTTCAGCGCCACAGCCGTTTTCAGATAGCCCTCAATGCAAAGGCTCTAGACACAAATATTGGTGTGAGAGCTAATTCAATCAAGGAAACACTGCATGTTGGTGAAGCGCATATGGAAGAAGGATCAGCCGAGTGGTTCTTGTGGGAGAACAACTCCATTTGGCTCACTAACTTCACACACCATCAGGCTTCCAAGCACATCTCAAGGAAACTCAGTTTTCACACTCTATGCTTAGTGCCCTTTGAGTACCTAGGACTGAAATGAAGCTTTTTCAGCATCCCACACAAACGAATGCTCCACATGCGGGTTTCACATGCCACCAACTCCACATTCACAGGCAACTTCAGCGCCGCAGCCGTTTTCAGATAGCCCTCAATGCAAAGGCTCTAGACGCAAATATTGGTGTGAGAGCTAATTCAATCAAGGAAACACTGCATGTTGGTGAAGGGCATATTGAAGAAGGATCAGCCGAGTGGTTCTTGTGGGAGAACAACTCCATTTGGCTCACTAACTTCACACACCATCAGGCTTCCAAGCAGCTCTCAAGGAAACTCAGTTTTCACACTCTATGCTTAGTGCCCTTTGAGTGCCTAGTACTGAAATGAACCTGGTAGAGCATCCCACACAAACGAATGCTCCACATGCGGGTTTCACATGCCACCAACTCCACATTCACAGGCAACTTCAGCGCCACAGCCGTTTTCAGATAGCCCTCAATGCAAAGGCTCTAGACGCCAATATTGGTGTGAGAGCTAATTCAATCAAGGAAACACTGCATGTTGGTGAAGGGCATATTGAAGAAAGATCAGCCGAGTGGTTCTTGTGGGAGAACAACTCCATTTGGCTCACTAACTTCACACACCATCAGGCTTCCAAGCAGCTCTCAAGGAAACTCAGTTTCACACTCTATGCTTAGTGCTCTTTGTGTACCTAAGACTGAAATGAAGCTTGGTCAGCATCCCACACAAACGAATGCTCCACATGCGGGTTTCACATGCCACCAACTCCACATTCACAGGCAACTTCAGCGCCACAGCCGTTTTCAGATAGCCCTCAATGCAAAGGCTCTAGATGCAAATATTGGTGTGAGAGCTAATTCAATCAAGGAAACACTGCATGTTGGTGAAGGGCATATTGAAGAAGGATCAGCCGAGTGGTTCTTGTGGGAGAACAACTCCATTTGGCTCACTAACTTCACACACCATCAGGCTTCCAAGCAGCTCTCAAGGAAACTCAGTTTTCACACTCTATGCTTAGTGCCCTTTGAGTGTAATATCTAGGAATGAACCTGGTAGAGCATCCCACACAAATGAATGCTCCACATGCGGGTTTCACATGCCACCAACTCCACATTGACAGGCAACTTCAGCGCCACAGCCGTTTTCAGATAGCCCTCAATGCAAAGGCTCTAGACGCAAATATTGGTGTGAGAGCTAATTCAATCAAGGAAACACTGCATGTTGGTGAAGGGCATATTGAAGAAGGATCAGCCGAGTGGTTCTTGTGGGAGAACAACTCCATTTGGCTCACTAACTTCACACACCATCAGGCTTCCAAGCAGCTCTCAAGGAAACTCAGTTTTCACACTCTATGCTTAGTGCTCTTTGAGTGCCTAGGACTGAAATGAAGCTTGGAGAGCATCCCACACAAACGAATGCTCCACATGCGGGTTTCACATGACACCAACTCCACATTCACAGGCAATTTCAGCGCCACAGCCGTTTTCAGATAGCCCTCAATGCAAAGGCTCTAGACGCAAATATTGGTGTGAGAGCTAATTCAATCAAGGAAACACTGCATGTTGGTGAAGGGCATATTGAAGAAGGATCAGCCGAGTGGTTCTTGTGGGAGAACAACTCCATTTGGCTCACTAACTTCACACACCATCAGGCTTCCAAGCAGCTCTCAAGGAAACTCAGTTTTCACACTCTATGCTTAGTGCCCTTTGAGTGCATTATCTAGGAATGAACCTGGTAGAGCATCCCACACAAACGAATGCTCCACATGCGGGTTTCACATGCCACCAACAACACATTCACAGGCAACTTCAGCTCCACAACCGTTTTCAGATAGCCCTCAATGCAAAGGCTCTAGACACAAATATTGGTGTGAGAGCTAATTCAATCAAGGAAACACTGCATGTTGGTGAAGGGCATATTGAAGAAGGATCAGCCGAGTGGTTCTTGTGGGAGAACAACTCCATTTGGCTCACTAACTTCACACACCATCAGGCTTCCAAGCAGCTCTCAAGGAAACTCAGTTTTCACACTCTATGCTTAGTGCCCTTTGAGTGCATTATCTAGGAATGAACCTGGTAGAGCATCCCACACAAACGAATGCTCCACATGCGGGTTTCACATGCCACCAACTCCACATTCACAGGCAATTTCAGCGCCACAGCCGTTTTCAGATAGCCCTCAATGCAAAGGCTCTAGACGCAAATATTGGTGTGAGAGCTAATTCAATCAAGGAAACACTGCATGTTGGTGAAGGGCATATTGAAGAAGGATCAGCCGAGTGGTTCTTGTGGGAGAACAACTCCATTTGGCTCACTAACTTCACACACCATCAGGCTTCCAAGCAGCTCTCAAGGAAACTCAGTTTTCACACTCTATGCTTAGTGCCCTTTGAGTGCCTAGTACTGAAATGAACCTGGTAGAGCATCCCACACAAACGAATGCTCCACATGCGGGTTTCACATGCCACCAACTCCACATTCACAGGCAACTTCAGCGCCACAGCCGTTTTCAGATAGCCCTCAATGCAAAGGCTCTAGACGCAAATATTGGTGTGAGAGCTAATTCAATCAAGGAAACACTGCATGTTGGTGAAGGGCATATTGAAGAAGGATCAGCCGAGTGGTTCTTGTGGGAGAACAACTCCATTTGGCTCACTAACTTCACACACCATCAGGCTTCCAAGCAGCTCTCAAGGAAACTCAGTTTTCACACTCCATGCTTAGTGCCCTTTGAGTGCATTATCTAGGAATGAACCTGGTAGAGCATCCCACACAAACGAATGCTCCACATGCGGGTTTCACATGCCACCAACTCCACATTCACAGGCAACTTCAGCGCCACAGCCGTTTTCAGATAGCCCTCAATGCAAAGGCTCTAGACACAAATATTGGTGTGAGAGCTAATTCAATCAAGGAAACACTGCATGTTGGTGAAGCGCATATTGAAGAAGGATCAGCCGAGTGGTTCTTGTGGGAGAACAACTCCATTTGGCTCACTAACTTCACACACCATCAGGCTTCCAAGCAGCTCTCAAGGAAACTCAGTTTTCACACTCTATGCTTAGTGTCCTTTGAGTACCTAGGACTGAAATGAAGCTTGGTGAGCATCCCACACAAACGAATGCTCCACATGCGGGTTTCACATGCCACCAACTCCACATTCACAGGCAACTTCAGCGCCACAGCCGTTTTCAGATAGCCCTCAATGCAAAGGCTCTAGACGCAAATATTGGTGTGAGAGCTAACTCAATCAAGGAAACACTGCATGTTGGTGAAGGGCATATTGAAGAAGGATCAGCCGAGTGGTTCTTGTGGGAGAACAACTCCATTTGGCTCACGAACTTCACACACCATCAGGCTTCCAAGCAGCTCTCAAGGAAACTCAGTTTTCACACTCTATGCTTAGTGCCCTTTGAGTACCTAGGACTGAAATGAAGCTTGGTGAGCATCCCACACAAACGAATGCTCCACATGCGGGTTTCACATGACACCAACTCCACATTCACAGGCAACTTCAGCACCACAGCCGTTTTCAGATAGCCCTCAATGCAAAGGCTCTACATGCAAATATTGGTGTGAGAGCTAATTCAATCAAGGAAACACTGCATGTTGGTGAAGGGCATATTGAAGAAGGATCAGCCGAGTGGTTCTTGTGGGAGAACAACTCCATTTGGCTCACTAACTTCACACACCATCAGGCTTCCAAGCAGCTCTCAAGGAAACTCAGTTTTCACACTCTATGCTTAGTGCCCTTTGAGTGCATTATCTAGGAATGAACCTGGTAGAGCATCCCACACAAACGAATGCTCCACATGCGGGTTTCACATGCCACCAACTCCACATTCACAGGCAACTTCAGCGCCACAGCCGTTTTCAGATAGCCCTCAATGCAAAGGCTCTAGACACAAATATTGGTGTGAGAGCTAATTCAATCAAGGAAACACTGCATGTTGGTGAAGCGCATATTGAAGAAGGATCAGCCGAGTGGTTCTTGTGGGAGAACAATTCCATTTGGCTCACTAACTTCACACACCATCAGGCTTCCAAGCAGCTCTCAAGGAAACTCAGTTTTCACACTCTATGCTTAGTGTCCTTTGAGTACCTAGGACTGAAATGAAGCTTGGTGAGCATCCCACACAAACGAATGCTCCACATGCGGGTTTCACATGCCACCAACTCCACATTCACAGGCAACTTCAGCGCCACAGCCGTTTTCAGATAGCCCTCAATGCAAAGGCTCTAGACGCAAATATTGGTGTGAGAGCTAACTCAATCAAGGAAACACTGCATGTTGGTGAAGGGCATATTGAAGAAGGATCAGCCGAGTGGTTCTTGTGGGAGAACAACTCCATTTGGCTCACGAACTTCACACACCATCAGGCTTCCAAGCAGCTCTCAAGGAAACTCAGTTTTCACACTCTATGCTTAGTGCCCTTTGAGTGCCTAGTACTGAAATGAACCTGGTAGAGCATCCCACACAAACGAATGCTCCACATGCGGGTTTCACATGCCACCAACTCCACATTCACAGGCAACTTCAGCGCCACAGCCGTTTTCAGATAGCCCTCAATGCAAAGGCTCTAGATGCAAATATTGGTGTGAGAGCTAATTCAATCAAGGAAACACTGCATGTTGGTGAAGGGCATATTGAAGAAAGATCAGCCGAGTGGTTCTTGTGGGAGAACAACTCCATTTGGCTCACTAACTTCACACACCATCAGGCTTCCAAGCAGCTCTCAAGGAAACTCAGTTTTCACACTCTATGCTTAGTGTCCTTTGAGTACCTAGGACTGAAATGAAGCTTGGTGAGCATCCCACACAAACGAATGCTCCACATGCGGGTTTCACATGCCACCAACTCCACATTCACAGGCAACTTCAGCGCCACAGCCGTTTTCAGATAGCCCTCAATGCAAAGGCTCTAGACGCAAATATTGGTGTGAGAGCTAACTCAATCAAGGAAACACTGCATGTTGGTGAAGGGCATATTGAAGAAGGATCAGCCGAGTGGTTCTTGTGGGAGAACAACTCCATTTGGCTCAAGAACTTCACACACCATCAGGCTTCCAAGCAGCTCTCAAGGAAACTCAGTTTTCACACTCTATGCTTAGTGCCCTTTGAGTACCTAGGACTGAAATGAAGCTTGGTGAGCATCCCACACAAACGAATGCTCCACATGCGGGTTTCACATGACACCAACTCCACATTCACAGGCAACTTCAGCACCACAGCCGTTTTCAGATAGCCCTCAATGCAAAGGCTCTAGACCCAAATATTGGTGTGAGAGCTAATTCAATCAAGGAAACACTGCATGTTGGTGAAGGGCATATTGAAGAAGGATCAGCCGAGTGGTTCTTGTGGGAGAACAACTCCATTTGGCTCACTAACTTCACACACCATCAGGCTTCCAAGCAGCTCTCAAGGAAACTCAGTTTTCACACTCTATGCTTAGTGCCCTTTGATTGCATTATCTAGGAATGAACCTGGTAGAGCATCCCACACAAACGAATGCTCCACATGCGGGTTTCACATGCCACCAACTCCACATTCACAGGCAACTTCAGCGCCACAGCCGTTTTCAGATAGCCCTCAATGCAAAGGCTCTAGACACAAATATTGGTGTGAGAGCTAATTCAATCAAGGAAACACTGCATGTTGGTGAAGCGCATATGGAAGAAGGATCAGCCGAGTGGTTCTTGTGGGAGAACAACTCCATTTGGCTCACTAACTTCACACACCATCAGGCTTCCAAGCACATCTCAAGGAAACTCAGTTTTCACACTCTATGCTTAGTGCCCTTTGAGTACCTAGGACTGAAATGAAGCTTTTTCAGCATCCCACACAAACGAATGCTCCACATGCGGGTTTCACATGCCACCAACTCCACATTCACAGGCAACTTCAGCGCCGCAGCCGTTTTCAGATAGCCCTCAATGCAAAGGCTCTAGACGCAAATATTGGTGTGAGAGCTAATTCAATCAAGGAAACACTGCATGTTGGTGAAGGGCATATTGAAGAAGGATCAGCCGAGTGGTTCTTGTGGGAGAACAACTCCATTTGGCTCACTAACTTCACACACCATCAGGCTTCCAAGCAGCTCTCAAGGAAACTCAGTTTTCACACTCTATGCTTAGTGCCCTTTGAGTGCCTAGTACTGAAATGAACCTGGTAGAGCATCCCACACAAACGAATGCTCCACATGCGGGTTTCACATGCCACCAACTCCACATTCACAGGCAACTTCAGCGCCACAGCCGTTTTCAGATAGCCCTCAATGCAAAGGCTCTAGACGCAAATATTGGTGTGAGAGCTAATTCAATCAAGGAAACACTGCATGTTGGTGAAGGGCATATTGAAGAAAGATCAGCCGAGTGGTTCTTGTGGGAGAACAACTCCATTTGGCTCACTAACTTCACACACCATCAGGCTTCCAAGCAGCTCTCAAGGAAACTCAGTTTCACACTCTATGCTTAGTGCTCTTTGTGTACCTAAGACTGAAATGAAGCTTGGTCAGCATCCCACACAAACGAATGCTCCACATGCGGGTTTCACATGCCACCAACTCCACATTCACAGGCAACTTCAGCGCCACAGCCGTTTTCAGATAGCCCTCAATGCAAAGGCTCTAGATGCAAATATTGGTGTGAGAGCTAATTCAATCAAGGAAACACTGCATGTTGGTGAAGGGCATATTGAAGAAGGATCAGCCGAGTGGTTCTTGTGGGAGAACAACTCCATTTGGCTCACTAACTTCACACACCATCAGGCTTCCAAGCAGCTCTCAAGGAAACTCAGTTTTCACACTCTATGCTTAGTGCCCTTTGAGTGTAATATCTAGGAATGAACCTGGTAGAGCATCCCACACAAATGAATGCTCCACATGCGGGTTTCACATGCCACCAACTCCACATTCACAGGCAACTTCAGCGCCACAGCCGTTTTCAGATAGCCCTCAATGCAAAGGCTCTAGACGCAAATATTGGTGTGAGAGCTAATTCAATCAAGGAAACACTGCATGTTGGTGAAGGGCATATTGAAGAAGGATCAGCCGAGTGGTTCTTGTGGGAGAACAACTCCATTTGGCTCACTAACTTCACACACCATCAGGCTTCCAAGCAGCTCTCAAGGAAACTCAGTTTTCACACTCTATGCTTAGTGCTCTTTGAGTGCCTAGGACTGAAATGAAGCTTGGAGAGCATCCCACACAAACGAATGCTCCACATGCGGGTTTCACATGACACCAACTCCACATTCACAGGCAATTTCAGCGCCACAGCCGTTTTCAGATAGCCCTCAATGCAAAGGCTCTAGACGCAAATATTGGTGTGAGAGCTAATTCAATCAAGGAAACACTGCATGTTGGTGAAGGGCATATTGAAGAAGGATCAGCCGAGTGGTTCTTGTGGGAGAACAACTCCATTTGGCTCACTAACTTCACACACCATCAGGCTTCCAAGCAGCTCTCAAGGAAACTCAGTTTTCACACTCTATGCTTAGTGCCCTTTGAGTGCATTATCTAGGAATGAACCTGGTAGAGCATCCCACACAAACGAATGCTCCACATGCGGGTTTCACATGCCACCAACAACACATTCACAGGCAACTTCAGCTCCACAGCCGTTTTCAGATAGCCCTCAATGCAAAGGCTCTAGACACAAATATTGGTGTGAGAGCTAATTCAATCAAGGAAACACTGCATGTTGGTGAAGGGCATATTGAAGAAGGATCAGCCGAGTGGTTCTTGTGGGAGAACAACTCCATTTGGCTCACTAACTTCACACACCATCAGGCTTCCAAGCAGCTCTCAAGGAAACTCAGTTTTCACACTCTATGCTTAGTGCCCTTTGAGTGCATTATCTAGGAATGAACCTGGTAGAGCATCCCACACAAACGAATGCTCCACATGCGGGTTTCACATGCCACCAACTCCACATTCACAGGCAACTTCAGCGCCACAGCCGTTTTCAGATAGCCCTCAATGCAAAGGCTCTAGACGCAAATATTGGTGTGAGAGCTAATTCAATCAAGGAAACACTGCATGTTGGTGAAGGGCATATTGAAGAAGGATCAGCCGAGTGGTTCTTGTGGGAGAACAACTCCATTTGGCTCACTAACTTCACACACCATCAGGCTTCCAAGCAGCTCTCAAGGAAACTCAGTTTTCACACTCTATGCTTAGTGCCCTTTGAGTGCCTAGTACTGAAATGAACCTGGTAGAGCATCCCACACAAACGAATGCTCCACATGCGGGTTTCACATGCCACCAACTCCACATTCACAGGCAACTTCAGCGCCACAGCCGTTTTCAGATAGCCCTCAATGCAAAGGCTCTAGACGCAAATATTGGTGTGAGAGCTAATTCAATCAAGGAAACACTGCATGTTGGTGAAGGGCATATTGAAGAAGGATCAGCCGAGTGGTTCTTGTGGGAGAACAACTCCATTTGGCTCACTAACTTCACACACCATCAGGCTTCCAAGCAGCTCTCAAGGAAACTCAGTTTTCACACTCCATGCTTAGTGCCCTTTGAGTGCATTATCTAGGAATGAACCTGGTAGAGCATCCCACACAAACGAATGCTCCACATGCGGGTTTCACATGCCACCAACTCCACATTCACAGGCAACTTCAGCGCCACAGCCGTTTTCAGATAGCCCTCAATGCAAAGGCTCTAGACACAAATATTGGTGTGAGAGCTAATTCAATCAAGGAAACACTGCATGTTGGTGAAGCGCATATTGAAGAAGGATCAGCCGAGTGGTTCTTGTGGGAGAACAACTCCATTTGGCTCACTAACTTCACACACCATCAGGCTTCCAAGCAGCTCTCAAGGAAACTCAGTTTTCACACTCTATGCTTAGTGTCCTTTGAGTACCTAGGACTGAAATGAAGCTTGGTGAGCATCCCACACAAACGAATGCTCCACATGCGGGTTTCACATGCCACCAACTCCACATTCACAGGCAACTTCAGCGCCACAGCCGTTTTCAGATAGCCCTCAATGCAAAGGCTCTAGACGCAAATATTGGTGTGAGAGCTAATTCAATCAAGGAAACACTGCATGTTGGTGAAGGGCATATTGAAGAAGGATCAGCCGAGTGGTTCTTGTGGGAGAACAACTCCATTTGGCTCACGAACTTCACACACCATCAGGCTTCCAAGCAGCTCTCAAGGAAACTCAGTTTTCACACTCTATGCTTAGTGCCCTTTGAGTACCTAGGACTGAAATGAAGCTTGGTGAGCATCCCACACAAACGAATGCTCCACATGCGGGTTTCACATGACACCAACTCCACATTCACAGGCAACTTCAGCACCACAGCCGTTTTCAGATAGCCCTCAATGCAAAGGCTCTAGACCAAATATTGGTGTGAGAGATAATTCAATCAAGGAAACACTGCATGTTGGTGAAGGGCATATTGAAGAAGGATCAGCCGAGTGGTTCTTGTGGGAGAACAACTCCATTTGGCTCACTAACTTCACACACCATCAGGCTTCCAAGCAGCTCTCAAGGAAACTCAGTTTTCACACTCTATGCTTAGTGCCCTTTGATTGCATTGTCTAGGAATGAACCTGGTAGAGCATCCCACACAAACGAATGCTCCACATGCGGGTTTCACATGCCACCAACTCCACATTCACAGGCAACTTCAGCGCCACAGCCGTTTTCAGATAGCCCTCAATGCAAAGGCTCTAGACACAAATATTGGTGTGAGAGCTAATTCAATCAAGGAAACACTGCATGTTGGTGAAGCGCATATGGAAGAAGGATCAGCCGAGTGGTTCTTGTGGGAGAACAACTCCATTTGGCTCACTAACTTCACACACCATCAGGCTTCCAAGCACATCTCAAGGAAACTCAGTTTTCACACTCTATGCTTAGTGCCCTTTGAGTACCTAGGACTGAAATGAAGCTTTTTCAGCATCCCACACAAACGAATGCTCCACATGCGGGTTTCACATGCCACCAACTCCACATTCACAGGCAACTTCAGCGCCGCAGCCGTTTTCAGATAGCCCTCAATGCAAAGGCTCTAGACGCAAATATTGGTGTGAGAGCTAATTCAATCAAGGAAACACTGCATGTTGGTGAAGGGCATATTGAAGAAGGATCAGCCGAGTGGTTCTTGTGGGAGAACAACTCCATTTGGCTCACTAACTTCACACACCATCAGGCTTCCAAGCAGCTCTCAAGGAAACTCAGTTTTCACACTCTATGCTTAGTGCCCTTTGAGTGCCTAGTACTGAAATGAACCTGGTAGAGCATCCCACACAAACGAATGCTCCACATGCGGGTTTCACATGCCACCAACTCCACATTCACAGGCAACTTCAGCGCCACAGCCGTTTTCAGATAGCCCTCAATGCAAAGGCTCTACATGCAAATATTGGTGTGAGAGCTAATTCAATCAAGGAAACACTGCATGTTGGTGAAGGGCATATTGGAGAAAGATCAGCCGAGTGGTTCTTGTGGGAGAACAACTCCATTTGGCTCACTAACTTCACACACCATCAGGCTTCCAAGCAGCTCTCAAGGAAACTCAGTTTTCACACTCTATGCTTAGTGTCCTTTGAGTACCTAGGACTGAAATGAAGCTTGGTGAGCATCCCACACAAACGAATGCTCCACATGCGGGTTTCACATGCCACCAACTCCACATTCACAGGCAACTTCAGCGCCACAGCCGTTTTCAGATAGCCCTCAATGCAAAGGCTCTAGACGCAAATATTGGTGTGAGAGCTAACTCAATCAAGGAAACACTGCATGTTGGTGAAGGGCATATTGAAGAAGGATCAGCCGAGTGGTTCTTGTGGGAGAACAACTCCATTTGGCTCACGAACTTCACACACCATCAGGCTTCCAAGCAGCTCTCAAGGAAACTCAGTTTTCACACTCTATGCTTAGTGCCCTTTGAGTACCTAGGACTGAAATGAAGCTTGGTGAGCATCCCACACAAACGAATGCTCCACATGCGGGTTTCACATGCCACCAACTCCACATTCACAGGCAACTTCAGCACCACAGCCGTTTTCAGATAGCCCTCAATGCAAAGGCTCTAGACCCAAATATTGGTGTGAGAGATAATTCAATCAAGGAAACACTGCATGTTGGTGAAGGGCATATTGAAGAAGGATCAGCCGAGTGGTTCTTGTGGGAGAACAACTCCATTTGGCTCACTAACTTCACACACCATCAGGCTTCCAAGCAGCTCTCAAGGAAACTCAGTTTTCACACTCTATGCTTAGTGCCCTTTGAGTACCTAGGACTGAAATGAAGCTTTTTCAGCATCCCACACAAACGAATGCTCCACATGCGGGTTTCACATGCACCAACTCCACATTCACAGGCAACTTCAGCGCCGCAGCCGTTTTCAGATAGCCCTCAATGCAAAGGCTCTAGACGCAAATATTGGTGTGAGAGCTAATTCAATCAAGGAAACACTGCATGTTGGTGAAGGGCATATTGAAGAAGGATCAGCCGAGTGGTTCTTGTGGGAGAACAACTCCATTTGGCTCACTAACTTCACACACCATCAGGCTTCCAAGCAGCTCTCAAGGAAACTCAGTTTTCACACTCTATGCTTAGTGCCCTTTGAGTGCCTAGTACTGAAATGAACCTGGTAGAGCATCCCACACAAACGAATGCTCCACATGCGGGTTTCACATGCCACCAACTCCACATTCACAGGCAACTTCAGCGCCACAGCCGTTTTCAGATAGCCCTCAATGCAAAGGCTCTAGACGCAAATATTGGTGTGAGAGCTAATTCAATCAAGGAAATACTGCATGTTGGTGAAGGGCATATTGAATAAGATCAGCCGAGTGGTTCTTGTGGGAGAACAACTCCATTTGGCTCACTAACTTCACACACCATCAGGCTTCCAAGCAGCTCTCAAGGAAACTCAGTTTTCACACTCTATGCTTAGTGCTCTTTGTGTACCTAAGACTGAAATGAAGCTTGGTCAGCATCCCACACAAACGAATGCTCCACATGCGGGGTTTCACATGCCACCAACTCCACATTCACAGGCAACTTCAGCGCCACAGCCGTTTTCAGATAGCCCTCAATGCAAACGCTCTAGATGCAAATATTGGTGTGAGAGCTAATTCAATCAAGGAAACACTGCATGTTGGTGAAGGGCATATTGAAGAAGGATCAGCCGAGTGGTTCTTGTGGGAGAACAACTCCATTTGGCTCACTAACTTCACACACCATCAGGCTTCCAAGCAGCTCTCAAGGAAACTCAGTTTTCACACTCTATGCTTAGTGCCCTTTGAGTGCATTATCTAGGAATGAACCTGGTAGAGCATCCCACACAAATGAATGCTCCACATGCGGGTTTCACATGCCACCAACTCCACATTCACAGGCAACTTCAGCGCCACAGCCGTTTTCAGATAGCCCTCAATGCAAAGGCTCTAGACGCAAATATTGGTGTGAGAGCTAATTCAATCAAGTAAACACTGCATGTTGGTGAAGGGCATATTGAAGAAGGATCAGCCGAGTGGTTCTTGTGGGAGAACAACTCCATTTGGCTCACTAACTTCACACACCATCAGGCTTCCAAGCAGCTCTCAAGGAAACTCAGTTTTCACACTCTATGCTTAGTGCTCTTTGAGTGCCTAGGACTGAAATGAAGCTTGGAGAGCATCCCACACAAACGAATGCTCCACATGCGGGTTTCACATGACACCAACTCCACATTCACAGGCAATTTCAGCGCCACTGCCGTTTTCAGATAGCCCTCAATGCAAAGGCTCTAGACGCAAATATTGGTGTGAGAGCTAATTCAATCAAGGAAACACTGCATGTTGGTGAAGGGCATATTGAAGAAGGATCAGCCGAGTGGTTCTTGTGGGAGAACAACTCCATTTGGCTCACTAACTTCACACACCATCAGGCTTCCAAGCAGCTCTCAAGGAAACTCAGTTTTCACACTCTATGCTTAGTGCCCTTTGAGTGCATTATCTAGGAATGAACCTGGTAGAGCATCCCACACAAACGAATGCTCCACATGCGGGGTTTCACATGCCACCAACAACACATTCACAGGCAACTTCAGCTCCACAGCCGTTTTCAGATAGCCCTCAATGCAAAGGCTCTAGACACAAATATTGGTGTGAGAGCTAATTCAATCAAGGAAACACTGCATGTTGGTGAAGGGCATATTGAAGAAGGAATCAGCCGAGTGGTTCTTGTGGGAGAACAACTCCATTTGGCTCACTAACTTCACACACCATCAGGCTTCCAAGCAGCTCTCAAGGAAACTCAGTTTTCACACTCTATGCTTAGTGCCCTTTGAGTGCATTATCTAGGAATGAACCTGGTAGAGCATCCCACACAAACGAATGCTCCACATGCGGGTTTCACATGACACCAACTCCACATTCACAGGCAACTTCAGCGCCACAGCCGTTTTCAGATAGCCCTCAATGCAAAGGCTCTAGACGCAAATATTGGTGTGAGAGCTAATTCAATCAAGGAAACACTGCATGTTGGTGAAGGGCATATTGAAGAAGGATCAGCCGAGTGGTTCTTGTGGGAGAACAACTCCATTTGGCTCACTAACTTCACACACCATCAGGCTTCCAAGCAGCTCTCAAGGAAACTCAGTTTTCACACTCTATGCTTAGTGCCCTTTGAGTGCCTAGTACTGAAATGAACCTGGTAGAGCATCCCACACAAACGAATGCTCCACATGCGGGTTTCACATGCCACCAACTCCACATTCACAGGCAACTTCAGCGCCACAGCCGTTTTCAGATAGCCCTCAATGCAAAGGCTCTAGACGCAAATATTGGTGTGAGAGCTAATTCAATCAAGGAAACACTGCATGTTGGTGAAGGGCATATTGAAGAAGGATCAGCCGAGTGGTTCTTGTGGGAGAACAACTCCATTTGGCTCACTAACTTCACACACCATCAGGCTTCCAAGCAGCTCTCAAGGAAACTCAGTTTTCACACTCTATGCTTAGTGCCCTTTGAGTGCATTATCTAGGAATGAACCTGGTAGAGCATCCCACACAAACGAATGCTCCACATGCGGGTTTCACATGCCACCAACTCCACATTCACAGGCAACTTCAGCGCCACAGCCGTTTTCAGATAGCCCTCAATGCAAAGGCTCTAGACACAAATATTGGTGTGAGAGCTAATTCAATCAAGGAAACACTGCATGTTGGTGAAGCGCATATTGAAGAAGGATCAGCCGAGTGGTTCTTGTGGGAGAACAACTCCATTTGGCTCACTAACTTCACACACCATCAGGCTTCCAAGCAGCTCTCAAGGAAACTCAGTTTTCACACTCTATGCTTAGTGTCCTTTGAGTACCTAGGACTGAAATGAAGCTTGGTGAGCATCCCACACAAACGAATGCTCCACATGCGGGTTTCACATGCCACCAACTCCACATTCACAGGCAACTTCAGCGCCACAGCCGTTTTCAGATAGCCCTCAATGCAAAGGCTCTAGACGCAAATATTGGTGTGAGAGCTAACTCAATCAAGGAAACACTGCATGTTGGTGAAGGGCATATTGAAGAAGGATCAGCCGAGTGGTTCTTGTGGGAGAACAACTCCATTTGGCTCACGAACTTCACACACCATCAGGCTTCCAAGCAGCTCTCAAGGAAACTCAGTTTTCACACTCTATGCTTAGTGCCCTTTGAGTACCTAGGACTGAAATGAAGCTTGGTGAGCATCCCACACAAACGAATGCTCCACATGCGGGTTTCACATGACACCAACTCCACATTCACAGGCAACTTCAGCACCACAGCCGTTTTCAGATAGCCCTCAATGCAAAGGCTCTAGACCCAAATATTGGTGTGAGAGATAATTCAATCAAGGAAACACTGCATGTTGGTGAAGGGCATATTGAAGAAGGATCAGCCGAGTGGTTCTTGTGGGAGAACAACTCCATTTGGCTCACTAACTTCACACACCATCAGGCTTCCAAGCAGCTCTCAAGGAAACTCAGTTTTCACACTCTATGCTTAGTGCCCTTTGATTGCATTATCTAGGAATGAACCTGGTAGAGCATCCCACACAAACGAATGCTCCACATGCGGGTTTCACATGCCACCAACTCCACATTGACAGGCAACTTCAGCGCCACAGCCGTTTTCAGATAGCCCTCAATGCAAAGGCTCTAGACACAAATATTGGTGTGAGAGCTAATTCAATCAAGGAAACACTGCATGTTGGTGAAGCGCATATGGAAGAAGGATCAGCCGAGTGGTTCTTGTGGGAGAACAACTCCATTTGGCTCACTAACTTCACACACCATCAGGCTTCCAAGCACATCTCAAGGAAACTCAGTTTTCACACTCTATGCTTAGTGCCCTTTGAGTACCTAGGACTGAAATGAAGCTTTTTCAGCATCCCACACAAACGAATGCTCCACATGCGGGTTTCACATGCCACCAACTCCACATTCACAGGCAACTTCAGCGCCACAGCCGTTTTCAGATAGCCCTCAATGCAAAGGCTCTAGACGCAAATATTGGTGTGAGAGCTAATTCAATCAAGGAAACACTGCATGTTGGTGAAGGGCATATTGAAGAAGGATCAGCCGAGTGGTTCTTGTGGGAGAACAACTCCATTTGGCTCACTAACTTCACACACCATCAGGCTTCCAAGCAGCTCTCAAGGAAACTCAGTTTTCACACTCTATGCTTAGTGCCCTTTGAGTGCATTATCTAGGAATGAACCTGGTAGAGCATCCCACACAAACGAATGCTCCACATGCGGGTTTCACATGCCACCAACTCCACATTCACAGGCAACTTCAGCGCCACAGCCGTTTTCAGATAGCCCTCAATGCAAAGGCTCTAGACACAAATATTGGTGTGAGAGCTAATTCAATCAAGGAAACACTGCATGTTGGTGAAGCGCATATTGAAGAAGGATCAGCCGAGTGGTTCTTGTGGGAGAACAACTCCATTTGGCTCACTAACTTCACACACCATCAGGCTTCCAAGCAGCTCTCAAGGAAACTCAGTTTTCACACTCTATGCTTAGTGTCCTTTGAGTACCTAGGACTGAAATGAAGCTTGGTGAGCATCCCACACAAACGAATGCTCCACATGCGGGTTTCACATGCCACCAACTCCACATTCACAGGCAACTTCAGCGCCACAGCCGTTTTCAGATAGCCCTCAATGCAAAGGCTCTAGACGCAAATATTGGTGTGAGAGCTAACTCAATCAAGGAAACACTGCATGTTGGTGAAGGGCATATTGAAGAAGGATCAGCCGAGTGGTTCTTGTGGGAGAACAACTCCATTTGGCTCACGAACTTCACACACCATCAGGCTTCCAAGCAGCTCTCAAGGAAACTCAGTTTTCACACTCTATGCTTAGTGCCCTTTGAGTACCTAGGACTGAAATGAAGCTTGGTGAGCATCCCACACAAACGAATGCTCCACATGCGGGTTTCACATGACACCAACTCCACATTCACAGGCAACTTCAGCACCACAGCCGTTTTCAGATAGCCCTCAATGCAAAGGCTCTAGACCCAAATATTGGTGTGAGAGATAATTCAATCAAGGAAACACTGCATGTTGGTGAAGGGCATATTGAAGAAGGATCAGCCGAGTGGTTCTTGTGGGAGAACAACTCCATTTGGCTCACTAACTTCACACACCATCAGGCTTCCAAGCAGCTCTCAAGGAAACTCAGTTTTCACACTCTATGCTTAGTGCCCTTTGATTGCATTATCTAGGAATGAACCTGGTAGAGCATCCCACACAAACGAATGCTCCACATGCGGGTTTCACATGCCACCAACTCCACATTGACAGGCAACTTCAGCGCCACAGCCGTTTTCAGATAGCCCTCAATGCAAAGGCTCTAGACACAAATATTGGTGTGAGAGCTAATTCAATCAAGGAAACACTGCATGTTGGTGAAGCGCATATGGAAGAAGGATCAGCCGAGTGGTTCTTGTGGGAGAACAACTCCATTTGGCTCACTAACTTCACACACCATCAGGCTTCCAAGCACATCTCAAGGAAACTCAGTTTTCACACTCTATGCTTAGTGCCCTTTGAGTACCTAGGACTGAAATGAAGCTTTTTCAGCATCCCACACAAACGAATGCTCCACATGCGGGTTTCACATGCCACCAACTCCACATTCACAGGCAACTTCAGCGCCGCAGCCGTTTTCAGATAGCCCTCAATGCAAAGGCTCTAGACGCAAATATTGGTGTGAGAGCTAATTCAATCAAGGAAACACTGCATGTTGGTGAAGGGCATATTGAAGAAGGATCAGCCGAGTGGTTCTTGTGGGAGAACAACTCCATTTGGCTCACTAACTTCACACACCATCAGGCTTCCAAGCAGCTCTCAAGGAAACTCAGTTTTCACACTCTATGCTTAGTGCCCTTTGAGTGCCTAGTACTGAAATGAACCTGGTAGAGCATCCCACACAAACGAATGCTCCACATGCGGGTTTCACATGCCACCAACTCCACATTCACAGGCAACTTCAGCGCCACAGCCGTTTTCAGATAGCCCTCAATGCAAAGGCTCTACACGCAAATATTGGTGTGAGAGCTAATTCAATCAAGGAAACACTGCATGTTGGTGAAGGGCATATTGAAGAAAGATCAGCCGAGTGGTTCTTGTGGGAGAACAACTCCATTTGGCTCACTAACTTCACACACCATCAGGCTTCCAAGCAGCTCTCAAGGAAACTCAGTTTTCACACTCTATGCTTAGTGCTCTTTGTGTGCCTAAGACTGAAATGAAGCTTGGTCAGCATCCCACACAAACGAATGCTCCACATGCGGGTTTCACATGCCACCAACTCCACATTCACAGGCAACTTCAGCGCCACAGCCGTTTTCAGATAGCCCTCAATGCAAAGGCTCTAGACGCAAATATTGGTGTGAGAGCTAATTCAATCAAGGAAACACTGCATGTTGGTGAAGGGCATATTGAAGAAGGATCAGCAGAGTGGTTCTTGTGGGAGAACAACTCCATTTGGCTCACTAACTTCACACACCATCAGGCTTCCAAGCAGCTCTCAAGGAAACTCAGTTTTCACACTCTATGCTTAGTGCCCTTTGAGTGCCTAGGACTGAAATGAAGCTTGGAGAGCATCCCACACAAACGAATGCTCCACATGCGGGTTTCACATGACACCAACTCCACATTTACAGGCAATTTCAGCGCCACTGCCGTTTTCAGATAGCCCTCAATGCAAAGGCTCTAGACGCAAATATTGGTGTGAGAGCTAATTCAATCAAGGAAACACTGCATGTTGGTGAAGGGCATATTGAAGAAGGATCAGCCGAGTGGTTCTTGTGGGAGAACAACTCCATTTGGCTCACTAACTTCACACACCATCAGGCTTCCAAGCAGCTCTCAAGGAAACTCAGTTTTCACACTCTATGCTTAGTGCCCTTTGAGTGCATTATCTAGGAATGAACCTGGTAGAGCATCCCACACAAACGAATGCTCCACATGCGGGTTTCACATGCCACCAACTCCACATTGACAGGCAACTTCAGCGCCACAGCCGTTTTCAGATAGCCCTCAATGCAAAGGCTCTAGACACAAATATTGGTGTGAGAGCTAATTCAATCAAGGAAACACTGCATGTTGGTGAAGCGCATATGGAAGAAGGATCAGCCGAGTGGTTCTTGTGGGAGAACAACTCCATTTGGCTCACTAACTTCACACACCATCAGGCTTCCAAGCACATCTCAAGGAAACTCAGTTTTCACACTCTATGCTTAGTGCCCTTTGAGTACCTAGGACTGAAATGAAGCTTTTTCAGCATCCCACACAAACGAATGCTCCACATGCGGGGTTTACATGCCACCAACTCCACATTCACAGGCAACTTCAGCGCCGCAGCCGTTTTCAGATAGCCCTCAATGCAAAGGCTCTAGACGCAAATATTGGTGTGAGAGCTAATTCAATCAAGGAAACACTGCATGTTGGTGAAGGGCATATTGAAGAAGGATCAGCCGAGTGGTTCTTGTGGGAGAACAACTCCATTTGGCTCACTAACTTCACACACCATCAGGCTTCCAAGCAGCTCTCAAGGAAACTCAGTTTTCACACTCTATGCTTAGTGCCCTTTGAGTGCCTAGTACTGAAATGAACCTGGTAGAGCATCCCACACAAACGAATGCTCCACATGCGGGTTTCACATGCCACCAACTCCACATTCACAGGCAACTTCAGCGCCACAGCCGTTTTCAGATAGCCCTCAATGCAAAGGCTCTACACGCAAATATTGGTGTGAGAGCTAATTCAATCAAGGAAACACTGCATGTTGGTGAAGGGCATATTGAAGAAAGATCAGCCGAGTGGTTCTTGTGGGAGAACAACTCCATTTGGCTCACTAACTTCACACACCATCAGGCTTCCAAGCAGCTCTCAAGGAAACTCAGTTTTCACACTCTATGCTTAGTGCTCTTTGTGTGCCTAAGACTGAAATGAAGCTTGGTCAGCATCCCACACAAACGAATGCTCCACATGCGGGTTTCACATGCCACCAACTCCACATTCACAGGCAACTTCAGCGCCACAGCCGTTTTCAGATAGCCCTCAATGCAAAGGCTCTAGACGCAAATATTGGTGTGAGAGCTAATTCAATCAAGGAAACACTGCATGTTGGTGAAGGGCATATTGAAGAAGGATCAGCAGAGTGGTTCTTGTGGGAGAACAACTCCATTTGGCTCACTAACTTCACACACCATCAGGCTTCCAAGCAGCTCTCAAGGAAACTCAGTTTTCACACTCTATGCTTAGTGCCCTTTGAGTGCCTAGGACTGAAATGAAGCTTGGAGAGCATCCCACACAAACGAATGCTCCACATGCGGGTTTCACATGACACCAACTCCACATTTACAGGCAATTTCAGCGCCACTGCCGTTTTCAGATAGCCCTCAATGCAAAGGCTCTAGACGCAAATATTGGTGTGAGAGCTAATTCAATCAAGGAAACACTGCATGTTGGTGAAGGGCATATTGAAGAAGGATCAGCCGAGTGGTTCTTGTGGGAGAACAACTCCATTTGG
The DNA here is from genome assembly GCF_030435755.1 of Ochotona princeps. Lineage (NCBI taxonomy): Eukaryota > Metazoa > Chordata > Mammalia > Lagomorpha > Ochotonidae > Ochotona > Ochotona princeps. The sequence continues at coordinate 26,830 of NW_026699563.1, forward strand.
CTCACTAACTTCACACACCATCAGGCTTCCAAGCAGCTCTCAAGGAAACTCAGTTTTCACACTCTATGCTTAGTGCCCTTTGAGTGCATTATCTAGGAATGAACCTGGTAGAGCATCCCACACAAACGAATGCTCCACATGCGGGTTTCACATGCCACCACCTCCACATTCACAGGCAACTTCAGCTCCACAGCCGTTTTCAGATAGCCCTCAATGCAAAGGCTCTAGACGCAAATATTGGTGTGAGAGCTAATTCAATCAAGGAAACACTGCATGTTGGTGAAGGGCATATTGAAGAAGGATCAGCCGAGTGGTTCTTGTGGGAGAACAACTCCATTTGGCTCACTAACTTCACACACCATCAGGCTTCCAAGCAGCTCTCAAGGAAACTCAGTTTTCACACTCTATGCTTAGTGCCCTTTGAGTGCCTAGGACTGAAATGAACCTGGTAGAGCATCCCACACAAACGAATGCTCCACATGCGGGTTTCACATGCCACCAACTCCACATTCACAGGCAACTTCAGCGCCACAGCCGTTTTCAGATAGCCCTCAATGCAAAGGCTCTAGACGCAAATATTGGTGTGAGAGCTAATTCAATCAAGGAAACACTGCATGTTGGTGAAGGGCATTTTGAAGAAGGATCAGCCGAGTGGTTCTTGTGGGAGAACAACTCCATTTGGCTCACTAACTTCACACACCATCAGGCTTCCAAGCAGCTCTCAAGGAAACTCAGTTTTCACACTCTATGCTTAGTGCTCTTTGTGTGCCTAAGACTGAAATGAAGCTTGGTCAGCATCCCACACAAACGAATGCTCCACACGCGGGTTTCACATGCCACCAACTCCACATTCACAGGCAACTTCAGCGCCACAGCCGTTTTCAGATAGCCCTCAATGCAAACGCTCTAGATGCAAATATTGGTGTGAGAGCTAATTCAATCAAGGAAACACTGCATGTTGGTGAAGGGCATATTGAAGAAGGATCAGCCAAGTGGTTCTTGTGGGAGAACAACTCCATTTGGCTCACTAACTTCACACACCATCAGGCTTCCAAGCAGCTCTCAAGGAAACTCAGTTTTCACACTCTATGCTTAGTGCTCTTTGAGTGCCTAGGACTGAAATGAAGCTTGGAGAGCATCCCACACAAACGAATGCTCCACATGCGGGTTTCACATGACACCAACTCCACATTCACAGGCAATTTCAGCGCCACAGCCGTTTTCAGATAGCCCTCAATGCAAAGGCTCTAGATGCAAATATTGGTGTGAGAGCTAATTCAATCAAGGAAACACTGCATGTTGGTGAAGGGCATATTGAAGAAGGATCAGCCGAGTGGTTCTTGTGGGAGAACAACTCCATTTGGCTCACTAACTTCACACACCATCAGGCTTCCAAGCAGCTCTCAAGGAAACTCAGTTTTCACACTCTATGCTTAGTGCCCTTTGAGTGCATTATCTAGGAATGAACCTGGTAGAGCATCCCACACAAACGAATGCTCCACATGCGGGTTTCACATGCCACCAACTCCACATTGACAGGCAACTTCAGCGCCACAGCCGTTTTCAGATAGCCCTCAATGCAAAGGCTCTAGACGCAAATATTGGTGTGAGAGCTAATTCAATCAAGGAAACACTGCATGTTGGTGAAGGGCATATTGAAGAAGGATCAGCCGAGTGGTTCTTGTGGGAGAACAACTCCATTTGGCTCACTAACTTCACACACCATCAGGCTTCCAAGCAGCTCTCAAGGAAACTCAGTTTTCACACTCTATGTTTAGTGCCCTTTGAATGCATTATCTAGGAATGAATCTGGTAGAGCATCCCACACAAACGAATGCTCCACATGCGGGTTTCACATGCCACCAACTCCACATTCACAGGCAACTTCAGCGCCACAGCCGTTTTCAGATAGCCCTCAATGCAAAGGCTCTAGACGCAAATATTGGTGTGAGAGCTAATTCAATCAAGGAAACACTGCATGTTGGTGAAGGGCATATTGAAGAAGGATCAGCCGAGTGGTTCTTGTGGGAGAACAACTCCATTTGGCTCACTAACTTCACACACCATCAGGCTTCCAAGCAGCTCTCAAGGAAACTCAGTTTTCACACTCTATGCTTAGTGCCCTTTGAGTGCCTAGGACTGAAATGAAGCTTGGTGAGCATCCCACACAAACGAATGCTCCACATGCGGGTTTCACATGACACCAACTCCACATTCACAGGCAATTTCAGCTCCACTGCCGTTTTCAGATAGCCCTCAATGCAAAGGCTCTAGACGCAAATATTGGTGTGAGAGCTAATTCAATCAAGGAAACACTGCATGTTGGTGAAGGGCATTTTGAAGAAGGATCAGCCGAGTGGTTCTTGTGGGAGAACAACTCCATTTGGCTCACTAACTTCACACACCATCAGGCTTCCAAGCAGCTCTCAAGGAAACTCAGTTTTCACACTCTATGCTTAGTGCCCTTTGAGTGCCTAGTACTGAAATGAACCTGGTAGAGCATCCCACACAAACGAATGCTCCACATGCGGGTTTCACATGCCACCAACTCCACATTCACAGGCAACTTCAGCGCCACAGCCGTTTTCAGATAGCCCTCAATGCAAACGCTCTAGACGCCAAATATTGGTGTGAGAGCTAATTCAATCAAGGAAACACTGCATGTTGGTGAAGGGCATATTGAAGAAAGATCAGCCGAGTGGTTCTTGTGGGAGAACAACTCCATTTGGCTCACTAACTTCACACACCATCAGGCTTCCAAGCAGCTCTCAAGGAAACTCAGTTTTCACACTCTATGCTTAGTGCTCTTTGTGTACCTAAGACTGAAATGAAGCTTGGTCAGCATCCCACACAAACGAATGCTCCACATGCGGGTTTCACATGCCACCAACTCCACATTCACAGGCAACTTCAGCGCCACAGCCGTTTTCAGATAGCCCTCAATGCAAAGGCTCTAGATGCAAATATTGGTGTGAGAGCTAATTCAATCAAGGAAACACTGCATGTTGGTGAAGGGCATATTGAAGAAGGATCAGCCGAGTGGTTCTTGTGGGAGAACAACTCCATTTGGCTCACTAACTTCACACACCATCAGGCTTCCAAGCAGCTCTCAAGGAAACTCAGTTTTCAACACTCTATGCTTAGTGCCCTTTGAGTGTAATATCTAGGAATGAACCTGGTAGAGCATCCCACACAAATGAATGCTCCACATGCGGGTTTCACATGCCACCAACTCCACATTCACAGGCAACTTCAGCGCCACAGCCGTTTTCAGATAGCCCTCAATGCAAAGGCTCTAGACGCAAATATTGGTGTGAGAGCTAATTCAATCAAGGAAACACTGCATGTTGGTGAAGGGCATATTGAAGAAGGATCAGCCGAGTGGTTCTTGTGGGAGAACAACTCCATTTGGCTCACTAACTTCACACACCATCAGGCTTCCAAGCAGCTCTCAAGGAAACTCAGTTTTCACACTCTATGCTTAGTGCTCTTTGAGTGCCTAGGACTGAAATGAAGCTTGGAGAGCATCCCACACAAACGAATGCTCCACATGCGGGTTTCACATGACACCAACTCCACATTCACAGGCAATTTCAGCGCCACAGCCGTTTTCAGATAGCCCTCAATGCAAAGGCTCTAGACGCAAATATTGGTGTGAGAGCTAATTCAATCAAGGAAACACTGCATGTTGGTGAAGGGCATATTGAAGAAGGATCAGCCGAGTGGTTCTTGTGGGAGAACAACTCCATTTGGCTCACTAACTTCACACACCATCAGGCTTCCAAGCAGCTCTCAAGGAAACTCAGTTTTCACACTCTATGCTTAGTGCCCTTTGAGTGCATTATCTAGGAATGAACCTGGTAGAGCATCCCACACAAACGAATGCTCCACATGCGGGTTTCACATGCCACCAACAACACATTCACAGGCAACTTCAGCTCCACAGCCGTTTTCAGATAGCCCTCAATGCAAAGGCTCTAGACACAAATATTGGTGTGAGAGCTAATTCAATCAAGGAAACACTGCATGTTGGTGAAGGGCATATTGAAGAAGGATCAGCCGAGTGGTTCTTGTGGGAGAACAACTCCATTTGGCTCACTAACTTCACACACCATCAGGCTTCCAAGCAGCTCTCAAGGAAACTCAGTTTTCACACTCTATGCTTAGTGCCCTTTGAGTGCATTATCTAGGAATGAACCTGGTAGAGCATCCCACACAAACGAATGCTCCACATGCGGGTTTCACATGCCACCAACTCCACATTCACAGGCAACTTCAGCGCCACAGCCGTTTTCAGATAGCCCTCAATGCAAAGGCTCTAGACGCAAATATTGGTGTGAGAGCTAATTCAATCAAGGAAACACTGCATGTTAGTGAAGGGCATATTGAAGAAGGATCAGCCGAGTGGTTCTTGTGGGAGAACAACTCCATTTGACTCACTAACTTCACACACCATCAGGCTTCCAAGCAGCTCTCAAGGAAACTCAGTTTTCACACTCTATGCTTAGTGCCCTTTGAGTGCATTATCTAGGAATGAACCTGGTAGAGCATCCCACACAAACGAATGCTCCACATGCGGGTTTCACATGCCACCAACTCCACATTCACAGGCAACTTCAGCGCCACAGCCGTTTTCAGATAGCCCTCAATGCAAAGGCTCTAGACACAAATATTGGTGTGAGAGCTAATTCAATCAAGGAAACACTGCATGTTGGTGAAGCGCATATTGAAGAAGGATCAGCCGAGTGGTTCTTGTGGGAGAACAACTCCATTTGGCTCACTAACTTCACACACCATCAGGCTTCCAAGCAGCTCTCAAGGAAACTCAGTTTTCACACTCTATGCTTAGTGTCCTTTGAGTACCTAGGACTGAAATGAAGCTTGGTGAGCATCCCACACAAACGAATGCTCCACATGCGGGTTTCACATGCCACCAACTCCACATTCACAGGCAACTTCAGCGCCACAGCCGTTTTCAGATAGCCCTCAATGCAAAGGCTCTAGACGCAAATATTGGTGTGAGAGCTAACTCAATCAAGGAAACACTGCATGTTCGTGAAGGGCATATTGAAGAAGGATCAGCCGAGTGGTTCTTGTGGGAGAACAACTCCATTTGGCTCACGAACTTCACACACCATCAGGCTTCCAAGCAGCTCTCAAGGAAACTCAGTTTTCACACTCTATGCTTAGTGCCCTTTGAGTACCTAGGACTGAAATGAAGCTTGGTGAGCATCCCACACAAACGAATGCTCCACATGCGGGTTTCACATGACACCAACTCCACATTCACAGGCAACTTCAGCACCACAGCCGTTTTCAGATAGCCCTCAATGCAAAGGCTCTAGACCCAAATATTGGTGTGAGAGATAATTCAATCAAGGAAACACTGCATGTTGGTGAAGGGCATATTGAAGAAGGATCAGCCGAGTGGTTCTTGTGGGAGAACAACTCCATTTGGCTCACTAACTTCACACACCATCAGGCTTCCAAGCAGCTCTCAAGGAAACTCAGTTTTCACACTCTATGCTTAGTGCCCTTTGATTGCATTGTCTAGGAATGAACCTGGTAGAGCATCCCACACAAACGAATGCTCCACATGCGGGTTTCACATGCCACCAACTCCACATTGACAGGCAACTTCAGCGCCACAGCCGTTTTCAGATAGCCCTCAATGCAAAGGCTCTAGACACAAATATTGGTGTGAGAGCTAATTCAATCAAGGAAACACTGCATGTTGGTGAAGCGCATATGGAAGAAGGATCAGCCGAGTGGTTCTTGTGGGAGAACAACTCCATTTGGCTCACTAACTTCACACACCATCAGGCTTCCAAGCACATCTCAAGGAAACTCAGTTTTCACACTCTATGCTTAGTGCCCTTTGAGTACCTAGGACTGAAATGAAGCTTTTTCAGCATCCCACACAAACGAATGCTCCACATGCGGGTTTCACATGCCACCAACTCCACATTCACAGGCAACTTCAGCGCCGCAGCCGTTTTCAGATAGCCCTCAATGCAAAGGCTCTAGACGCAAATATTGGTGTGAGAGCTAATTCAATCAAGGAAACACTGCATGTTGGTGAAGGGCATATTGAAGAAGGATCAGCCGAGTGGTTCTTGTGGGAGAACAACTCCATTTGGCTCACTAACTTCACACACCATCAGGCTTCCAAGCAGCTCTCAAGGAAACTCAGTTTTCACACTCTATGCTTAGTGCCCTTTGAGTGCCTAGTACTGAAATGAACCTGGTAGAGCATCCCACACAAACGAATGCTCCACATGCGGGTTTCACATGCCACCAACTCCACATTCACAGGCAACTTCAGCTCCACAGCCGTTTTCAGATAGCCCTCAATGCAAAGGCTCTACATGCAAATATTGGTGTGAGAGCTAATTCAATCAAGGAAACACTGCATGTTGGTGAAGGGCATATTGAAGAAGGATCAGCCGAGTGGTTCTTGTGGGAGAACAACTCCATTTGGCTCACTAACTTCACACACCATCAGGCTTCCAAGCAGCTCTCAAGGAAACTCAGTTTTCACACTCTATGCTTAGTGCCCTTTGAGTGCATTATCTAGGAATGAACCTGGTAGAGCATCCCACACAAACGAATGCTCCACATGCGGGTTTCACATGCCACCAACTCCACATTCACAGGCAACTTCAGCGCCACAGCCGTTTTCAGATAGCCCTCAATGCAAAGGCTCTAGACGCAAATATTGGTGTGAGAGATAATTCAATCAAGGAAACACTGCATGTTGGTGAAGGGCATATTGAAGAAGGATCAGCCGAGTGGTTTCTTGTGGGAGAACAACTCCATTTGGCTCACTAACTTCACACACCATCAGGCTTCCAAGCAGCTCTCAAGGAAACTCAGTTTTCACACTCTATGCTTAGTGCCCTTTGAGTGCCTAGTACTGAAATGAACCTGGTAGAGCATCCCACACAAACGAATGCTCCACATGCGGGTTTCACATGCCACCAACTCCACATTCACAGGCAACTTCAGCGCCACAGCCGTTTTCAGATAGCCCTCAATGCAAAGGCTCTAGACGCAAATATTGGTGTGAGAGCTAATTCAATCAAGGAAACACTGCATGTTGGTGAAGGGCATATTGAAGAAGGATCAGCCGAGTGGTTCTTGTGGGAGAACAACTCCATTTGGCTCACTAACTTCACACACCATCAGGCTTCCAAGCAGCTCTCAAGGAAACTCAGTTTTCACACTCTATGCTTAGTGCCCTTTGAGTGCATTATCTAGGAATGAACCTGGTAGAGCATCCCACACAAACGAATGCTCCACATGCGGGTTTCACATGCCACCAACTCCACATTCACAGGCAACTTCAGCGCCACAGCCGTTTTCAGATAGCCCTCAATGCAAAGGCTCTAGATGCAAATATTGGTGTGAGAGCTAATTCAATCAAGGAAACACTGCATGTTGGTGAAGCGCATATTGAAGAAGGATCAGCCGAGTGGTTCTTGTGGGAGAACAACTCCATTTGGCTCACTAACTTCACACACCATCAGGCTTCCAAGCAGCTCTCAAGGAAACTCAGTTTTCACACTCTATGCTTAGTGTCCTTTGAGTACCTAGGACTGAAATGAAGCTTGGTGAGCATCCCACACAAACGAATGCTCCACATGCGGGTTTCACATGCCACCAACTCCACATTCACAGGCAACTTCAGCGCCACAGCCGTTTTCAGATAGCCCTCAATGCAAAGGCTCTAGACGCAAATATTGGTGTGAGAGCTAACTCAATCAAGGAAACACTGCATGTTGGTGAAGGGCATATTGAAGAAGGATCAGCCGAGTGGTTCTTGTGGGAGAACAACTCCATTTGGCTCACGAACTTCACACACCATCAGGCTTCCAAGCAGCTCTCAAGGAAACTCAGTTTTCACACTCTATGCTTAGTGCCCTTTGAGTACCTAGGACTGAAATGAAGCTTGGTGAGCATCCCACACAAACGAATGCTCCACATGCGGGTTTCACATGACACCAACTCCACATTCACAGGCAACTTCAGCACCACAGCCGTTTTCAGATAGCCCTCAATGCAAAGGCTCTAGACCCAAATATTGGTGTGAGAGATAATTCAATCAAGGAAACACTGCATGTTGGTGAAGGGCATATTGAAGAAGGATCAGCCGAGTGGTTCTTGTGGGAGAACAACTCCATTTGGCTCACTAACTTCACACACCATCAGGCTTCCAAGCAGCTCTCAAGGAAACTCAGTTTTCACACTCTATGCTTAGTGCCCTTTGATTGCATTATCTAGGAATGAACCTGGTAGAGCATCCCACACAAACGAATGCTCCACATGCGGGTTTCACATGCCACCAACTCCACATTGACAGGCAACTTCAGCGCCACAGCCGTTTTCAGATAGCCCTCAATGCAAAGGCTCTAGACACAAATATTGGTGTGAGAGCTAATTCAATCAAGGAAACACTGCATGTTGGTGAAGCGCATATGGAAGAAGGATCAGCCGAGTGGTTCTTGTGGGAGAACAACTCCATTTGGCTCACTAACTTCACACACCATCAGGCTTCCAAGCAGCTCTCAAGGAAACTCAGTTTTCACACTCTATGTTTAGTGCCCTTTGAATGCATTATCTAGGAATGAATCTGGTAGAGCATCCCACACAAACGAATGCTCCACATGCGGGTTTCACATGCCACCAACTCCACATTCACAGGCAACTTCAGCGCCACAGCCGTTTTCAGATAGCCCTCAATGCAAAGGCTCTAGACGCAAATATTGGTGTGAGAGCTAATTCAATCAAGGAAACACTGCATGTTGGTGAAGGGCATATTGAAGAAGGATCAGCTGAGTGGTTCTTGTGGGAGAACAACTCCATTTGGCTCACTAACTTCACACACCATCAGGCTTCCAAGCAGCTCTCAAGGAAACTCAATTTTCACACTCTATGCTTAGTGCCCTTTGAGTGCCTAGGACTGAAATGAAGCTTGGAGAGCATCCCACACAAACGAATGCTCCACATGCGGGTTTCACATGACACCAACTCCACATTCACAGGCAATTTCATTGCCACTGCCGTTTTCAGATAGCCCTCAATGCAAAGGCTCTAGACGCAAATATTGGTGTGAGAGCTAATTCAATCAAGGAAACACTGCATGTTGGTGAAGGGCATATTGAAGAAGGATCAGCCGAGTGGTTCTTGTGGGAGAACAACTCCATTTGGCTCACTAACTTCACACACCATCAGGCTTCCAAGCAGCTCTCAAGGAAACTCAGTTTTCACACTCTATGCTTAGTGCCCTTTGAGTGCATTATCTAGGAATGAACCTGGTAGAGCATCCCACACAAACGAATGCTCCACATGCGGGTTTCACATGCCACCAACTCCACATTCACAGGCAACTTCAGCGCCACAGCCGTTTTCAGATAGCCCTCAATGCAAAGGCTCTAGACGCAAATATTGGTGTGAGAGCTAATTCAATCAAGGAAACACTGCATGTTGGTGAAGGGCATTTTGAAGAAGGATCAGCCGAGTGGTTCTTGTGGGAGAACAACTCCATTTGGCTCACTAACTTCACACACCATCAGGCTTTGAAGCAGCTCTCAAGGAAACTCAGTTTTCACACTCTATGCTTAGTGCTCTTTGTGTGCCTAAGACTGAAATGAAGCTTGGTCAGCATCCCACACAAACGAATGCTCCACATGCGGGTTTCACATGCCACCAACTCCACATTCACAGGCAACTTCAGCGCCACAGCCGTTTTCAGATAGCCCTCAATGCAAACGCTCTAGATGCAAATATTGGTGTGAGAGCTAATTCAATCAAGGAAACACTGCATGTTGGTGAAGGGCATATTGAAGAAGGATCAGCCGAGTGGTTCTTGTGGGAGAACAACTCCATTTGCTCACTAACTTCACACACCATCAGGCTTCCAAGCAGCTCTCAAGGAAACTCAGTTTTCACACTCTATGCTTAGTGCCCTTTGAGTGCCTAGGACTGAAATGAACCTGGTAGAGCATCCCACACAAACGAATGCTCCACATGCGGGTTTCACATGCCACCAACTCCACATTCACAGGCAACTTCAGCGCCACAGCCGTTTTCAGATAGCCCTCAATGCAAAGGCTCTAGACGCAAATATTGGTGTGAGAGCTAATTCAATCAAGGAAACACTGCATGTTGGTGAAGGGCATTTTGAAGAAGGATCAGCCGAGTGGTTCTTGTGGGAGAACAACTCCATTTGGCTCACTAACTTCACACACCATCAGGCTTCCAAGCAGCTCTCAAGGAAACTCAGTTTTCACACTCTATGCTTAGTGCTCTTTGTGTGCCTAAGACTGAAATGAAGCTTGGTCAGCATCCCACACAAACGAATGCTCCACATGCGGGTTTCACATGCCACCAAATCCACATTCACAGGCAACTTCAGCGCCACAGCCGTTTTCAGATAGCCCTCAATGCAAACGCTCTAGATGCAAATATTGGTGTGAGAGCTAATTCAATCAAGGAAACACTGCATGTTGGTGAAGGGCATATTGAAGAAGGATCAGCCAAGT
>NW_026699564.1:0-48270 GCF_030435755.1 Ochotona princeps
TGAAGAGCATATTGAAGAAGGATCTGCCAAGTGGTTCTTGTGGGAGAACAACTCCATTTGGCTCACTAACTTCACACACCATCAGGCTTCCAAGCAGCTCTCAAGGAAACTCAGTTTTCACACTCTATGCTTAGTGCCCTTTGAGTGCATTATCTAGGAATGAACCTGGTAGAGCATCCCACACAAACGAATGCTCCACATGCGGGTTTCACATGCCACCAACTCCACATTGACAGGCAACCTCAGCGCCACAGCCGTTTACAGATAGCCCTCAATGCGAAGGCTCTAGACGCAAATATTGGTGTGAGAGCTAATTCAATCAAGGAAACACTGCATGTTGGTGAAGGGCATATTGAAGAAGGATCAGCCGAGTGGTTCTTGTGGGAGAACAACTCCATTTGGCTCACTAACTTCACACACCATCAGGCTTCCCAGCAGCTCTCAAGGAAACTCAGTTTTCACACTCTATGCTTAGTGCCCTTTGAGTGCATTATCTAGGAATGAACCTGGTAGAGCATGCCACACAAACGAATGCTCCACATGCGGGTTTCACATGCCACCAACTCCACATTCACAGGCAACTTCAGCGCCACAGCCGTTTTCAGATAGCCCTCAATGCAAAGGCTCTAGACGCAAATATTGGTGTGAGAGCTAATTCAATCAAGGAAACACTGCATGTTGGTGAAGGGCATATTGAAGAAGGATCAGCCGAGTGGTTCTTGTGGGAGAGCAACTACATTTGGCTCACTAACTTCACACACCATCAGGCTTCCAAGCAGCTCTCAAGGAAACTCAGTTTTCACACTCTATGCTTAGTGCCCTTTGAGTGCATTATCTAGGAATGAACCTGGTAAAACATCCCACACAAACGAATGCTTCACATGCGGGTTTCACATGCCACCAACTCCACATTCACAGGCAACTTCAGCGCCACAGCTGTTTTCAGATAGCCCTCAATGCAAAGGCTCTAGACGCAAATATTGGTGTGAGAGCTAATTCAATCAAGGAAACACTGCTTGTTGGTGAAGGGCATATTGAAGAAGGATCTGCCGAGTGGTTCTTGTGGGAGAACAACTCCATTTGGCTCACTAACTTCACACACCATCAGGCTTCCAAGCAGCTCTCAAGGAAACTCAGTTTTCACACTCTATGCTTAGTGCCCTTTGAGTGCCTAGGATTGAAATGAAGCTTGGTGAGCATCCCACACAAACGAATGCTCCACATGCGGGTTTCATGTGCCACCAACTCCACATTCACAGGCAGCTTCAGCGCCACAACCATTTTCAGATAGCCCTCAATGCAAAGGCTCTAGACGCAAATATTGGTGTGAGAGCTAATTCAATCAAGGAAACACTGCTTGTTGGTGAAGGGCATATTGAAGAAGGATCAGCCGAGTGGTTCTTGTGGGAGAACAACTCCATTTGGCTCACTAACTTCACACACCATCAGGCTTCCAAGCAGCTCTCAAGGAAACTCAGTTTTCACACTCTATGCTTAGTGCCCTTTGAGTGCATTATCTAGGAATGAACCTGGTAGAACATCCCACACAAACGAATGCTCCACATGCGGTTTCACATGCCACCAACTCCACATTAACAGGCAACTTCAGCGCCACAGCCGTTTTCAGATAGTCCTCAATGCAAAGGCTCTAGACGCAAATATTGGTGTGAGAGCTAATTCAATCAAGGAAACACTGCATGTTGGTGAAGGGCATATTGAAGAAAGATCGGCCGAGTGATTCTTGTGGTAGAACAACTCCATTTGGCTCACTAACTTCACACACCATCAGGCTTCCAAGCAGCTCTCAAGGAAACTCAGTTTTCACACTCTATGCTTAGTGCCCTTTGAGTGCCTAGGACTGAAATGAACCTGGTAGAGCATCCCACACAAACGAATGCTCCACATGCGGGTTTCACATGCCACCAACTCCACATTTACAGGCAACTTCAGCACCACAGCCGTTTTCAGATAGCCCTCAATGCAAAGGCTCTAGACGCAAATATTGGTGTGAGAGCTAATTCAATCAAGGAAACACTGCATGTTGGTGAAGGGCATATTGAAGAAGGATCAGCCGAGTGGTTCTTGTGGGAGAACAACTCCATTTGGCTCACTAACTTCACACACCATCAGGCTTCCAAGCAGCTCTCAAGGAAACTCAGTTTTCACACTCTATGCTTAGTGCCCTTTGAGTGCATTATCTAGGAATGAACCTGGTAGAGCATCCCACACAAACGAATGCTCCACATGCGGGTTTCACATGCCACCAACTCCACATTCACAGGCAACTTCAGCGCCACAGCCGTTTTCAGATAGTCCTCAATGCAAAGGCTCTAGACGCAAATATTTGTGTGAGAGCTAATTCAATCAAGGAAACATTGCATGTTGGTGAAGGGCATATTGAAGAAGGATCAGCCGAGTGGTTCTTGTGGGAGAACAACTCCATTTCGCTCACTAACTTCACACACCATCAGGCTTCCAAGCAGTTCTCAAGGAAACTCAGTTTTCACACTCTATGCTTAGTGCCCTTTGAGAAACTAGGGCTGAAATGAAGCTTGGTGAGCATCCCACACAAACGAATGCTCCACATGCGGGTTTCACATGCCACCAACTCCACATTCACAGGCAACTTCAGCGCCACAGCCGTTTTCAGATAGCCCTCAATGCAAAGGCTCTAGACGCAAATATTTGTGTGAGAGCTAATTCAATCAAGGAAACACTGCATGTTGGTGAAGGGCATATTGAAGAAGGATCAGCCGAGTGGTTCTTGTGGGAGAACAACTCCATTTGGCTCACTAACTTCACACACCATCAGGCTTCCAAGCAGCTCTCAAGGAAACTCAGTTTTCACACTCTATGCTTAGTGCCCTTTGAGTGCCTAGGACTGACATGATGCTTGGTGAGCATCCCACACAAACGAATGCTCCACATGCGGGTTTCACATGCCACCAACTCCACATTGACAGGCAACTTCAGCGCCACAGCCATTTTCAGATAGCCCTCAATGCAAAGGCTCTAGACGCAAATATTGGTGTGGGGGATAATTCAATCAAGGAAACACTGCATGTTGGTGAAGAAGGAAATATTGAAGAAGGATCAGCCAAGTGGTTCTTGTGGGAGAACAACTCCATTTGGCTCACTAACTTCACACACCATCAGGCTTCCAAGCAGCTCTCAAGGAAACTCAGTTTTCACACTCTATGCTTAGTGCCCTCTGAGTGCCTAGGACTGAAATGAAGCTGGTAGAGCATCCCACACAAACGAATGCTCCACATGCGGGTTTCACATGCCACCAACTCCACATTCACAGGCAACTTCAGCGCCACAGCCGTTTTCAGATAGCCCTCAATGCAAAGGCTCTAGACACAAATATTCGTGTGAGAGCTAATTCAATCAAGGAAACACTGCATGTTGGTGAAGGGGGCATATTGAAGAAGGATCTGCCAAGTGGTTCTTGTGGGAGAACAACTCCATTTGGCTCACTAACTTCACACACCATCAGGCTTCCAAGCAGCTCTCAAGGAAACTCAGTTTTCACACTCTATGCTTAGTGCCCTTTGAGTGCATTATCTAGGAATGAACCTGGTAGAGCATGCCACACAAACGAATGCTCCACATGCGGGTTTCACATGCCACCAACTGCACATTCACAGGCAACTTCAGCGCCACAGCCGTTTTCAGATAGCCCTCAATGCAAAGGCTCTAGACGCAAATATTGGTGTGAGAGCTAATTCAATCAAGGAAACACTGCATGTTGGTGAAGGGCATATTGAAGAAGGATCAGCGGACCGGTTGTTGTGGGAGAGCAACTCCATTTGGCTCACTAACATCACACACCATCAGGCTTCCAAGCAGCTCTCAAGGAAACTCAGTTTTCACACTCTATGCTTAGTGCCCTTTGAGTGCATTATCTAGGAATGAACCTGGTAGAGCATCCCACACAAACGAATGCTCCACATGCGGGTTTCACATGCCACCAACTCCACATTAACAGGCAACTTCAGTGCCACAGCCGTTTTCAGATAGCCCTCAATGCAAAGGCTCTAGACGCAAATATTGGTGTGAGAGCTAATTCAATCAAGGAAACACTGCTTGTTGGTGAAGGGCATATTGAAGAAGGATCAGCCGAGTGGTTCTTGTGGGAGAACAACTCCATTTGGCTCACTAACTTCACACACCATCAGGCTTCCAAGCAGCTCTCAAGGAAACTCAGTTTTCACACTCTATGCTTAGTGCCCTTTGAGAGCCTAGGACTGAAATGAAGCTTGGTTGGTATACGCTTGCAATGGGGAAATCTCAACTGAACTTGAGCTGTGGTTATGCAATAAGGTGGAGGAATCCACCATGGTGGGAGGGTTTTGGGAGGGGTGGGGAGAACCCAAGTATCTATGTAACTGTGTCACATAATACAATGTAATTACTGAAGTTATATAATAAATAATTAAAAAAAAAAAAAGAAAGAAATGAAGCTTGGTGAGCATCCCACACAAACGAATGCTCCACATGCGGGTTTCACATGCCACCAACTCCACATTCACAGGCAACTTCAGCGCCACAGCTGTTTTCAGATAGCCCTCAATGCAAAGGCTCTAGACGCAAATATTGGTGTGAGAGCTAATTCAATCAAGGAAACACTGCATGTTGGTGAAGGGCATATTGAAGAAGGATCAGCCGAGTGGTTCTTGTGGGAGAACAACTCCATTTGGCTCACTAACTTCACACACCATCAGGCTTCCAAGCAGCTCTCAAGGAAACTCAGTTTTCACACTCTAGGCTTAGTGCCCTTTGAGTGCATTATCTAGGAATGAACCTGGTAGAGCATGCCACACAAACGAATGCTCCACATGCGGGTTTCACATGCCACCAACTCCACATTCACAGGCAACTTCAGCGCCACAGCCGTTTTCAGATAGCCCTCAATGCAAAGGCTCTAGACGCAAATATTGGTGTGAGAGCTAATTCAATCAAGGAAACACTGCATGTTGGTGAAGGGCATATTGAAGAAGGATCAGCCGAGTGGTTCTTGTGGGAGAGCAACTACATTTGGCTCACTAACTTCACACACCATCAGGCTTCCAAGCAGCTCTCAAGGAAACTCAGTTTTCACACTCTATGCTTAGTGCCCTTTGAGTGCATTATCTAGGAATGAACCTGGTAGAGCATCCCACACAAACGAATGCTCCACATGCGGGTTTCACATGCCACCAACTCCACATTCACAGGCAACTTCAGCGCCACAGCTGTTTTCAGATAGCCCTCAATGCAAAGGCTCTAGACGCAAATATTGGTGTGAGAGCTAATTCAATCAAGGAAACACTGCATGTTGGTGAAGGGCATATTGAAGAAGGATCTGCCAAGTGGTTCTTGTGGGAGAACAACTCCATTTGGCTCACTAACTTCACACACCATCAGGCTTCCAAGCAGCTCTCAAGGAAACTCAGTTTTCACACTCCATGCTTAGTGCCCTTTGAGTGCATTATCTAGGAATGAACCTGGTAGAGCATCCCACACAAACGAATGCTCCACATGCGGGTTTCACATGCCACCAACTCCACATTCACAGGCAACTTCAGCGCCACAGCCGTTTACAGATAGCCCTCAATGCGAAGGCTCTAGACGCAAATATTGGTGTGAGAGCTAATTCAATCAAGGAAACACTGCATGTTGGTGAAGGGCATATTGAAGAAGGATCAGCCGAGTGGTTCTTGTGGGAGAACAACTCCATTTGGCTCACTAACTTCACACACCATCAGGCTTCCAAGCAGCTCTCAAGGAAACTCAGTTTTCACACTCTATGCTTAGTGCCCTTTGAGTGCATTATCTAGGAATGAACCTGGTAGAGCATGCCACACAAACGAATGCTCCACATGCGGGTTTCACATGCCACCAACTCCACATTCACAGGCAACTTCAGCGCCACAGCCGTTTTCAGATAGCCCTCAATGCAAAGGCTCTAGACGCAAATATTGGTGTGAGAGCTAATTCAATCAAGGAAACACTGCATGTTGGTGAAGGGCATATTGAAGAAGGATCAGCCGAGTGGTTCTTGTGGGAGAGCAACTACATTTGGCTCACTAACTTCACACACCATCAGGCTTCCAAGCAGCTCTCAAGGAAACTCAGTTTTCACACTCTATGCTTAGTGCCCTTTGAGTGCATTATCTAGGAATGAACCTGGTAGAGCATCCCACACAAACGAATGCTCCACATGCGGGTTTCACATGCCACCAACTCCACATTCACAGGCAACTTCAGCGCCACAGCTGTTTTCAGATAGCCCTCAATGCAAAGGCTCTAGACGCAAATATTGGTGTGAGAGCTAATTCAATCAAGGAAACACTGCTTGTTGGTGAAGGGCATATTGAAGAAGGATCTGCCGAGTGGTTCTTGTGGGAGAACAACTCCATTTGGCTCACTAACTTCACACACCATCAGGCTTCCAAGCAGCTCTCAAGGAAACTCAGTTTTCACACTCTATGCTTAGTGCCCTTTGAGTGCCTAGGATTGAAATGAAGCTTGGTGAGCATCCCACACAAACGAATGCTCCACATGCGGGTTTCATGTGCCACCAACTCCACATTCACAGGCAGCTTCAGCGCCACAACCATTTTCAGATAGCCCTCAATGCAAAGGCTCTAGACGCAAATATTGGTGTGAGAGCTAATTCAATCAAGGAAACACTGCTTGTTGGTGAAGGGCATATTGAAGAAGGATCAGCCGAGTGGTTCTTGTGGGAGAACAACTCCATTTGGCTCACTAACTTCACACACCATCAGGCTTCCAAGCAGCTCTCAAGGAAACTCAGTTTTCACACTCTATGCTTAGTGCCCTTTGAGAGCCTAGGACTGAAATGAAGCTTGGTTGGTATACGCTTGCAATGGGGAAATCTCAACTGAACTTGAGCTGTGGTTATGCAATAAGGTGGAGGAATCCACCATGGTGGGAGGGTTTTGGGAGGGGTGGGGAGAACCCAAGTATCTATGTAACTGTGTCACATAATACAATGTAATTACTGAAGTTATATAATAAATAATTAAAAAAAAAAAAAAGAAAGAAATGAAGCTTGGTGAGCATCCCACACAAACGAATGCTCCACATGCGGGTTTCACATGCCACCAACTCCACATTCACAGGCAACTTCAGCGCCACAGCTGTTTTCAGATAGCCCTCAATGCAAAGGCTCTAGACGCAAATATTGGTGTGAGAGCTAATTCAATCAAGGAAACACTGCATGTTGGTGAAGGGCATATTGAAGAAGGATCAGCCGAGTGGTTCTTGTGGGAGAACAACTCCATTTGGCTCACTAACTTCACACACCATCAGGCTTCCAAGCAGCTCTCAAGGAAACTCAGTTTTCACACTCTAGGCTTAGTGCCCTTTGAGTGCATTATCTAGGAATGAACCTGGTAGAGCATGCCACACAAACGAATGCTCCACATGCGGGTTTCACATGCCACCAACTCCACATTCACAGGCAACTTCAGCGCCACAGCCGTTTTCAGATAGCCCTCAATGCAAAGGCTCTAGACGCAAATATTGGTGTGAGAGCTAATTCAATCAAGGAAACACTGCATGTTGGTGAAGGGCATATTGAAGAAGGATCAGCCGAGTGGTTCTTGTGGGAGAGCAACTACATTTGGCTCACTAACTTCACACACCATCAGGCTTCCAAGCAGCTCTCAAGGAAACTCAGTTTTCACACTCTATGCTTAGTGCCCTTTGAGTGCATTATCTAGGAATGAACCTGGTAGAGCATCCCACACAAACGAATGCTCCACATGCGGGTTTCACATGCCACCAACTCCACATTCACAGGCAACTTCAGCGCCACAGCTGTTTTCAGATAGCCCTCAATGCAAAGGCTCTAGACGCAAATATTGGTGTGAGAGCTAATTCAATCAAGGAAACACTGCATGTTGGTGAAGGGCATATTGAAGAAGGATCTGCCAAGTGGTTCTTGTGGGAGAACAACTCCATTTGGCTCACTAACTTCACACACCATCAGGCTTCCAAGCAGCTCTCAAGGAAACTCAGTTTTCACACTCTATGCTTAGTGCCCTTTGAGTGCATTATCTAGGAATGAACCTGGTAGAGCATGCCACACAAACGAATGCTCCACATGCGGGTTTCACATGCCACCAACTCCACATTCACAGGCAACTTCAGCGCCACAGCCGTTTACAGATAGCCCTCAATGCGAAGGCTCTAGACGCAAATATTGGTGTGAGAGCTAATTCAATCAAGGAAACACTGCATGTTGGTGAAGGGCATATTGAAGAAGGATCAGCCGAGTGGTTCTTGTGGGAGAACAACTCCATTTGGCTCACTAACTTCACACACCATCAGGCTTCCCAGCAGCTCTCAAGGAAACTCAGTTTTCACACTCTATGCTTAGTGCCCTTTGAGTGCATTATCTAGGAATGAACCTGGTAGAGCATGCCACACAAACGAATGCTCCACATGCGGGTTTCACATGCCACCAACTCCACATTCACAGGCAACTTCAGCGCCACAGCCATTTTCAGATAGCCCTCAATGCAAAGGCTCTAGACGCAAATATTGGTGTGAGAGCTAATTCAATCAAGGAAACACTGCATGTTGGTGAAGGGCATATTGAAGAAGGATCAGCCGAGTGGTTCTTGTGGGAGAGCAACTACATTTGGCTCACTAACTTCACACACCATCAGGCTTCCAAGCAGCTCTCAAGGAAACTCAGTTTTCACACTCTATGCTTAGTGCCCTTTGAGTGCATTATCTAGGAATGAACCTGGTAGAGCATCCCACACAAACGAATGCTCCACATGCGGGTTTCACATGCCACCAACTCCACATTCACAGGCAACTTCAGCGCCACAGCTGTTTTCAGATAGCCCTCAATGCAAAGGCTCTAGACGCAAATATTGGTGTGAGAGCTAATTCAATCAAGGAAACACTGCTTGTTGGTGAAGGGCATATTGAAGAAGGATCTGCCGAGTGGTTCTTGTGGGAGAACAACTCCATTTGGCTCACTAACTTCACACACCATCAGGCTTCCAAGCAGCTCTCAAGGAAACTCAGTTTTCACACTCTATGCTTAGTGCCCTTTGAGTGCCTAGGATTGAAATGAAGCTTGGTGAGCATCCCACACAAACGAATGCTCCACATGCGGGTTTCATGTGCCACCAACTCCACATTCACAGGCAGCTTCAGCGCCACAACCATTTTCAGATAGCCCTCAATGCAAAGGCTCTAGACGCAAATATTGGTGTGAGAGCTAATTCAATCAAGGAAACACTGCTTGTTGGTGAAGGGCATATTGAAGAAGGATCAGCCGAGTGGTTCTTGTGGGAGAACAACTCCATTTGGCTCACTAACTTCACACACCATCAGGCTTCCAAGCAGCTCTCAAGGAAACTCAGTTTTCACACTCTATGCTTAGTGCCCTTTGAGTGCATTATCTAGGAATGAACCTGGTAGAACATCCCACACAAACGAATGCTCCACATGCGGGTTTCACATGCCACCAACTCCACATTAACAGGCAACTTCAGCGCCACAGCCGTTTTCAGATAGTCCTCAATGCAAAGGCTCTAGACGCAAATATTGGTGTGAGAGCTAATTCAATCAAGGAAACACTGCATGTTGGTGAAGGGCATATTGAAGAAAGATCGGCCGAGTGATTCTTGTGGTAGAACAACTCCATTTGGCTCACTAACTTCACACACCATCAGGCTTCCAAGCAGCTCTCAAGGAAACTCAGTTTTCACACTCTATGCTTAGTGCCCTTGGAGTGCCTAGGACTGAAATGAACCTGGTAGAGCATCCCACACAAACGAATGCTCCACATGCGGGTTTCACATGCCACCAACTCCACATTTACAGGCAACTTCAGCACCACAGCCGTTTTCAGATAGCCCTCAATGCAAAGGCTCTAGACGCAAATATTGGTGTGAGAGCTAATTCAATCAAGGAAACACTGCATGTTGGTGAAGGGCATATTGAAGAAGGATCAGCCGAGTGGTTCTTGTGGGAGAACAACTCCATTTGGCTCACTAACTTCACACACCATCAGGCTTCCAAGCAGCTCTCAAGGAAACTCAGTTTTCACACTCTATGCTTAGTGCCCTTTGAGTGCATTATCTAGGAATGAACCTGGTAGAGCATCCCACACAAACGAATGCTCCACATGCGGGTTTCACATGCCACCAACTCCACATTCACAGGCAACTTCAGCGCCACAGCCGTTTTCAGATAGCCCTCAATGCAAAGGCTCTAGACACAAATATTGGTGTGAGAGCTAATTCAATCAAGGAAACACTGCATGTTGGTGAAGGGCATATTGAAGAAGGATCAGCCGAGTGGTTCTTGTGGGAGAACAACTCCATTTGGCTCACTAACTTCACACACCATCAGGCTTCCAAGCAGCTCTCAAGGAAACTCAGTTTTCACACTCTATGCTTAGTGCCCTTTGAGTGCATTATCTAGGAATGAACCTGGTAGAGCATGCCACACAAACGAATGCTCCACATGCGGGTTTCACATGCCACCAACTGCACATTCACAGGCAACTTCAGCGCCACAGCCGTTTTCAGATAGCCCTCAATGCAAAGGCTCTAGACGCAAATATTGGTGTGAGAGCTAATTCAATCAAGGAAACACTGCATGTTGGTGAAGGGCATATTGAAGAAGGATCAGCCGACCGGTTGTTGTGGGAGAGCAACTCCATTTGGCTCACTAACATCACACACCATCAGGCTTCCAAGCAGCTCTCAAGGAAACTCAGTTTTCACACTCTATGCTTAGTGCCCTTTGAGTGCATTATCTAGGAATGAACCTGGTAGAGCATCCCACACAAACGAATGCTCCACATGCGGGTTTCACATGCCACCAACTCCACATTAACAGGCAACTTCAGTGCCACAGCCGTTTTCAGATAGCCCTCAATGCAAAGGCTCTAAACGCAAATATTGGTGTGAGAGCTAATTCAATCAAGGAAACACTGCTTGTTGGTGAAGGGCATATTGAAGAAGGATCAGCCGAGTGGTTCTTGTGGGAGAACAACTCCATTTGGCTCACTAACTTCACACACCATCAGGCTTCCAAGCAGCTCTCAAGGAAACTCAGTTTTCACACTCTATGCTTAGTGCCCTTTGAGAGCCTAGGACTGAAATGAAGCTTGGTTGGTATACGCTTGCAATGGGGAAATCTCAACTGAACTTGAGCTGTGGTTATGCAATAAGGTGGAGGAATCCACCATGGTGGGAGGGTTTTGGGAGGGGTGGGGAGAACCCAAGTATCTATGTAACTGTGTCACATAATACAATGTAATTACTGAAGTTATATAATAAATAATTTAAAAAAAAAAAAAGAAAGAAATGAAGCTTGGTGAGCATCCCACACAAACGAATGCTCCACATGCGGGTTTCACATGCCACCAACTCCACATTCACAGGCAACTTCAGCGCCACAGCTGTTTTCAGATAGCCCTCAATGCAAAGGCTCTAGACGCAAATATTGGTGTGAGAGCTAATTCAATCAAGGAAACACTGCATGTTGGTGAAGGGCATATTGAAGAAGGATCTGCCAAGTGGTTCTTGTGGGAGAACAACTCCATTTGGCTCACTAACTTCACACACCATCAGGCTTCCAAGCAGCTCTCAAGGAAACTCAGTTTTCACACTCTATGCTTAGTGCCCTTTGAGTGCATTATCTAGGAATGAACCTGGTAGAGCATCCCACACAAACGAATGCTCCACATGCGGGTTTCACATGCCACCAACTCCACATTGACAGGCAACCTCAGCGCCACAGCCGTTTACAGATAGCCCTCAATGCGAAGGCTCTAGACGCAAATATTGGTTTGAGAGCTAATTCAATCTAGGAAACACTGCATGTTGGTGAAGGGCATATTGAAGAAGGATCAGCCGAGTGGTTCTTGTGGGAGAACAACTCCATTTGGCTCACTAACTTCACACACCATCAGGCTTCCCAGCAGCTCTCAAGGAAACTCAGTTTTCACACTCTATGCTTAGTGCCCTTTGAGTGCATTATCTAGGAATGAACCTGGTAGAGCATCCCACACAAACGAATGCTCCACATGCGGGTTTCACATGCCACCAACTCCACATTCACAGGCAACTTCAGCGCCACAGCCGTTTTCAGATAGCCCTCAATGCAAAGGCTCTAGACGCAAATATTGGTGTGAGAGCTAATTCAATCAAGGAAACACTGCATGTTGGTGAAGGGCATATTGAAGAAGGATCAGCCGAGTGGTTCTTGTGGGAGAGCAACTACATTTGGCTCACTAACTTCACACACCATCAGGCTTCCAAGCAGCTCTCAAGGAAACTCAGTTTTCACACTCTATGCTTAGTGCCCTTTGAGTGCATTATCTAGGAATGAACCTGGTAGAACATCCCACACAAACGAATGCTCCACATGCGGGTTTCACATGCCACCAACTCCACATTCACAGGCAACTTCAGCGCCACAGCTGTTTTCAGATAGCCCTCAATGCAAAGGCTCTAGACGCAAATATTGGTGTGAGAGCTAATTCAATCAAGGAAACACTGCTTGTTGGTGAAGGGCATATTGAAGAAGGATCTGCCGAGTGGTTCTTGTGGGAGAACAACTCCATTTGGCTCACTAACTTCACACACCATCAGGCTTCCAAGCAGCTCTCAAGGAAACTCAGTTTTCACACTCTATGCTTAGTGCCATTTGAGTGCATTATCTAGGAATGAACCTGGTAGAGCATGCCACACAAACGAATGCTCCACATGCGGGTTTCACATGCCACCAACTGCACATTCACAGGCAACTTCAGCGCCACAGCCGTTTTCAGATAGCCCTCAATGCAAAGGCTCTAGACGCAAATATTGGTGTGAGAGCTAATTCAATCAAGGAAACACTGCATGTTGGTGAAGGGCATATTGAAGAAGGATCAGCCGACCGGTTGTTGTGGGAGAGCAACTCCATTTGGCTCACTAACATCACACACCATCAGGCTTCCAAGCAGCTCTCAAGGAAACTCAGTTTTCACACTCTATGCTTAGTGCCCTTTGAGTGCATTATCTAGGAATGAACCTGGTAGAGCATCCCACACAAACGAATGCTCCACATGCGGGTTTCACATGCCACCAACTCCACATTAACAGGCAACTTCAGTGCCACAGCCGTTTTCAGATAGCCCTCAATGCAAAGGCTCTAAACGCAAATATTGGTGTGAGAGCTAATTCAATCAAGGAAACACTGCTTGTTGGTGAAGGGCATATTGAAGAAGGATCAGCCGAGTGGTTCTTGTGGGAGAACAACTCCATTTGGCTCACTAACTTCACACACCATCAGGCTTCCAAGCAGCTCTCAAGGAAACTCAGTTTTCACACTCTATGCTTAGTGCCCTTTGAGAGCCTAGGACTGAAATGAAGCTTGGTTGGTATACGCTTGCAATGGGGAAATCTCAACTGAACTTGAGCTGTGGTTATGCAATAAGGTGGAGGAATCCACCATGGTGGGAGGGTTTTGGGAGGGGTGGGGAGAACCCAAGTATCTATGTAACTGTGTCACATAATACAATGTAATTACTGAAGTTATATAATAAATAATTTAAAAAAAAAAAAGAAAGAAATGAAGCTTGGTGAGCATCCCACACAAACGAATGCTCCACATGCGGGTTTCACATGCCACCAACTCCACATTCACAGGCAACTTCAGCGCCACAGCTGTTTTCAGATAGCCCTCAATGCAAAGGCTCTAGACGCAAATATTGGTGTGAGAGCTAATTCAATCAAGGAAACACTGCATGTTGGTGAAGGGCATATTGAAGAAGGATCTGCCAAGTGGTTCTTGTGGGAGAACAACTCCATTTGGCTCACTAACTTCACACACCATCAGGCTTCCAAGCAGCTCTCAAGGAAACTCAGTTTTCACACTCTATGCTTAGTGCCCTTTGAGTGCATTATCTAGGAATGAACCTGGTAGAGCATCCCACACAAACGAATGCTCCACATGCGGGTTTCACATGCCACCAACTCCACATTGACAGGCAACCTCAGCGCCACAGCCGTTTACAGATAGCCCTCAATGCGAAGGCTCTAGACGCAAATATTGGTTTGAGAGCTAATTCAATCTAGGAAACACTGCATGTTGGTGAAGGGCATATTGAAGAAGGATCAGCCGAGTGGTTCTTGTGGGAGAACAACTCCATTTGGCTCACTAACTTCACACACCATCAGGCTTCCCAGCAGCTCTCAAGGAAACTCAGTTTTCACACTCTATGCTTAGTGCCCTTTGAGTGCATTATCTAGGAATGAACCTGGTAGAGCATCCCACACAAACGAATGCTCCACATGCGGGTTTCACATGCCACCAACTCCACATTCACAGGCAACTTCAGCGCCACAGCCGTTTTCAGATAGCCCTCAATGCAAAGGCTCTAGACGCAAATATTGGTGTGAGAGCTAATTCAATCAAGGAAACACTGCATGTTGGTGAAGGGCATATTGAAGAAGGATCAGCCGAGTGGTTCTTGTGGGAGAGCAACTACATTTGGCTCACTAACTTCACACACCATCAGGCTTCCAAGCAGCTCTCAAGGAAACTCAGTTTTCACACTCTATGCTTAGTGCCCTTTGAGTGCATTATCTAGGAATGAACCTGGTAGAACATCCCACACAAACGAATGCTCCACATGCGGGTTTCACATGCCACCAACTCCACATTGACAGGCAACTTCAGCGCCACAGCCGTTTTCAGATAGCCCTCAATGCAAAGGCTCTAGACGCAAATATTGGTGTGAGAGCTAATTCAATCAAGGAAACACTGCATGTTGGTGAAGGGCATATTGAAGAAGGATCAGCCGAGTGGTTCTTGTGGGAGAACAACTCCATTTGGCTCACTAACTTCACACACCATCAGGCTTCCAAGCAGCTCTCAAGGAAACTCAGTTTTCACACTCTATGCTTAGTGCCCTTTGAGTGCATTATCTAGGAATGAACCTGGTAGAGCATCCCACACAAACGAATGCTCCACATGCGGGTTTCACATGCCACCAACTCCACATTCACAGGCAACTTCAGCGCCACAGCTGTTTTCAGATAGCCCTCAATGCAAAGGCTGTAGACGCAAATATTGGTGTGAGAGCTAATTCAATCAAGGAAACACTGCATGTTGGTGAAGGGCATATTGAAGAAGGATCTGCCAAGTGGTTCTTGTGGGAGAACAACTCCATTTGGCTCACTAACTTCACACACCATCAGGCTTCCAAGCAGCTCTCAAGGAAACTCAGTTTTCACACTCTATGCTTAGTGCCCTTTGAGTGCATTATCTAGGAATGAACCTGGTAGAGCATCCCACACAAACGAATGCTCCACATGCGGGTTTCACATGCCACCAACTCCACATTTACAGGCAACTTCAGCGCCACAGCCGTTTTCAGATAGCCCTCAATGCAAAGGCTCTAGACACAAATATTGGTGTGAGAGCTAATTCAATCAAGGAAACACTGCATGTTGGTGAAGGGCATATTGAAGAAGGATCAGCCGAGTGGTTCTTGTGGGAGAACAACTCCATTTGGCTCACTAACTTCACACACCATCAGGCTTCCAAGCAGCTCTCAAGGAAACTCAGTTTTCACACTCTATGCTTAGTGCCCTTTGAGAAACTAGGGCTGAAATGAAGCTTGGTGAGCATCCCACACAAACGAATGCTCCACATGCGGGTTTCACATGCCACCAACTCCACATTCACAGGCAACTTCAGCGCCACAGCCGTTTTCAGATAGCCCTCAATGCAAAGGCTCTAGACGCAAATATTGGTGTGAGAGCTAATTCAATCAAGGAAACACTGCATGTTGGTGAAGGGCATATTGAAGAAGGATCAGCCGAGTGGTTCTTGTGGGAGAACAACTCCATTTGGCTCACTAACTTCACACACCATCAGGCTTCCAAGCAGCTCTCAAGGAAACTCAGTTTTCACACTCTATGCTTAGTGCCCTTTGAGTGCCTAGGACTGAAATGAACCTGGTAGAGCATCCCACACAAACGAATGCTCCACATGCGGGTTTCACATGCCACCAACTCCACATTCACAGGCAACTTCAGCGCCACAGCCGTTTTCAGATAGCCCTCAATGCAAAGGCTCTAGACGCAAATATTGGTGTGAGAGCTAATTCAATCAAGGAAACACTGCATGTTGGTGAAGGGCATATTGAAGAAGGATCAGCCGAGTGGTTCTTGTGGGAGAACAACTCCATTTGGCTCACTAACTTCACACACCATCAGGCTTCCAAGCAGCTCTCAAGGAAACTCAGTTTTCACACTCTATGCTTAGTGCCCTTTGAGTGCCTAGGACTGACATGATGCTTGGTGAGCATCCCACACAAACGAATGCTCCACATGCGGGTTTCACATGCCACCAACTCCACATTCACAGGCAACTTCAGCGCCACAGCTGTTTTCAGATAGCCCTCAATGCAAAGGCTCTAGACGCAAATATTGGTGTGGGGGATAATTCAATCAAGGAAACACTGCATGTGGGTGAAGAAGGAAATATTGAAGAAGGATCAGCCAAGTGGTTCTTGTGGGAGAACAACTCCATTTGGCTCACTAACTTCACACACCATCAGGCTTCCAAGCAGCTCTCAAGGAAACTCAGTTTTCACACTCTATGCTTAGTGCCCTTTGAGTGCATTATCTAGGAATGAACCTGGTAGAGCATCCCACACAAACGAATGCTCCACATGCGGGTTTCACATGCCACCAACTCCACATTCACAGGCAACTTCAGCGCCACAGCCGTTTTCAGATAGCCCTCAATGCAAAGGCTCTAGACGCAAATATTGGTGTCAGAGCTAATTCAATCAAGGAAACACTGCATGTTGGTGAAGGGCATATTGAAGAAGGATCAGCCGAGTGGTTCTTGTGGGAGAACAACTCCATTTGGCTCACTAACTTCACACACCATCAGGCTTCCAAGCAGCTCTCAAGGAAACTCAGTTTTCACACTCTATGCTTAGTGCCATTTGAGTGCATTATCTAGGAATGAACCTGGTAGAGCATCCCACACAAACGAATGCTCCACATGCGGGTTTCACATGCCACCAACTCCACATTCACAGGCAACTTCAGCGCCACAGCCGTTTTCAGATAGCCCTCAATGCAAAGGCTCTAGACGCAAATATTGGTGTGAGAGCTAATTCAATCAAGGAAACACTGCATGTTGGTGAAGGGCATATTGAAGAAGGATCAGCCGACCGGTTGTTGTGGGAGAGCAACTCCATTTGGCTCACTAACATCACACACCATCAGGCTTCCAAGCAGCTCTCAAGGAAACTCAGTTTTCACACTCTATGCTTAGTGCCCTTTGAGAGCCTAGGACTGAAATGAAGCTTGGTTGGTATACGCTTGCAATGGGGAAATCTCAACTGAACTTGAGCTGTGGTTATGCAATAAGGTGGAGGAATCCACCATGGTGGGAGGGTTTTGGGAGGGGTGGGGAGAACCCAAGTATCTATGTAACTGTGTCACATAATACAATGTAATTACTGAAGTTATATAATAAATAATTAAAAAAAAAAAAAAGAAAGAAATGAAGCTTGGTGAGCATCCCACACAAACGAATGCTCCACATGCGGGTTTCACATGCCACCAACTCCACATTCACAGGCAACTTCAGCGCCACAGCTGTTTTCAGATAGCCCTCAATGCAAAGGCTCTAGACGCAAATATTGGTGTGAGAGCTAATTCAATCAAGGAAACACTGCAAGTTGGTGAAGGGCATATTGAAGAAGGATCAGCCGAGTGGTTCTTCTGGGAGAACAACTCCATTTGGCTCACTAACTTCACACACCATCAGGCTTCCAAGCAGCTCTCAAGGAAACTCAGTTTTCACACTCTATGCTTAGTGCCCTTTGAGTGCATTATCTAGGAATGAACCTGGTAGAGCATGCCACACAAACGAATGCTCCACATGCGGGTTTCACATGCCACCAACTCCACATTCACAGGCAACTTCAGCGCCACAGCCGTTTTCAGATAGCCCTCAATGCAAAGGCTCTAGACGCAAATATTGGTGTGAGAGCTAATTCAATCAAGGAAACACTGCATGTTGGTGAAGGGCATATTGAAGAAGGATCAGCCGAGTGGTTCTTGTGGGAGAGCAACTACATTTGGCTCACTAACTTCACACACCATCAGGCTTCCAAGCAGCTCTCAAGGAAACTCAGTTTTCACACTCTATGCTTAGTGCCCTTTGAGTGCATTATCTAGGAATGAACCTGGTAGAGCATCCCACACAAACGAATGCTCCACATGCGGGTTTCACATGCCACCAACTCCACATTGACAGGCAACCTCAGCGCCACAGCCGTTTACAGATAGCCCTCAATGCGAAGGCTCTAGACGCAAATATTGGTGTGAGAGCTAATTCAATCAAGGAAACACTGCATGTTGGTGAAGGGCATATTGAAGAAGGATCAGCCGAGTGGTTCTTGTGGGAGAACAACTCCATTTGGCTCACTAACTTCACACACCATCAGGCTTCCCAGCAGCTCTCAAGGAAACTCAGTTTTCACACTCTATGCTTAGTGCCCTTTGAGTGCATTATCTAGGAATGAACCTGGTAGAGCATGCCACACAAACGAATGCTCCACATGCGGGTTTCACATGCCACCAACTCCACATTCACAGGCAACTTCAGCGCCACAGCCGTTTTCAGATAGCCCTCAAAGCAAAGGCTCTAGACGCAAATATTGGTGTGAGAGCTAATTCAATCAAGGAAACACTGCATGTTGGTGAAGGGCATATTGAAGAAGGATCAGCCGAGTGGTTCTTGTGGGAGAGCAACTACATTTGGCTCACTAACTTCACACACCATCAGGCTTCCAAGCAGCTCTCAAGGAAACTCAGTTTTCACACTCTATGCTTAGTGCCCTTTGAGTGCATTATCTAGGAATGAACCTGGTAGAGCATCCCACACAAACGAATGCTCCACATGCGGGTTTCACATGCCACCAACTCCACATTCACAGGCAACTTCAGCGCCACAGCTGTTTTCAGATAGCCCTCAATGCAAAGGCTCTAGACGCAAATATTGGTGTGAGAGCTAATTCAATCAAGGAAACACTGCTTGTTGGTGAAGGGCATATTGAAGAAGGATCTGCCGAGTGGTTCTTGTGGGAGAACAACTCCATTTGGCTCACTAACTTCACACACCATCAGGCTTCCAAGCAGCTCTCAAGGAAACTCAGTTTTCACACTCTATGCTTAGTGCCCTTTGAGTGCATTATCTAGGAATGAACCTGGTAGAGCATCCCACACAAACGAATGCTCCACATGCGGGTTTCACATGCCACCAACTCCACATTGACAGGCAACTTCAGCGCCACAGCCGTTTTCAGATAGCCCTCAATGCAAAGGCTCTAGACGCAAATATTGGTGTGAGAGCTAATTCAATCAAGGAAACACTGCATGTTGGTGAAGGGCATATTGAAGAAGGATCAGCCGAGTGGTTCTTGTGGGAGAACAACTCCATTTGGCTCACTAACTTCACACACCATCAGGCTTCCAAGCAGCTCTCAAGGAAACTCAGTTTTCACACTCTATGCTTAGTGCCCTTTGAGTGCATTATCTAGGAATGAACCTGGTAGAGCATCCCACACAAACGAATGCTCCACATGCGGGTTTCACATGCCACCAACTCCACATTCACAGGCAACTTCAGCGCCACAGCTGTTTTCAGATAGCCCTCAATGCAAAGGCTCTAGACGCAAATATTGGTGTGAGAGCTAATTCAATCAAGGAAACACTGCATGTTGGTGAAGGGCATATTGAAGAAGGATCTGCCAAATGGTTCTTGTGGGAGAACAACTCCATTTGGCTCACTAACTTCACACACCATCAGGCTTCCAAGCAGCTCTCAAGGAAACTCAGTTTTCACACTCTATGCTTAGTGCCCTTTGAGTGCATTATCTAGGAATGAACCTGGTAGAGCATCCCACACAAACGAATGCTCCACATGCGGGTTTCACATGCCACCAACTCCACATTTACAGGCAACTTCAGCGCCACAGCCGTTTTCAGATAGCCCTCAATGCAAAGGCTCTAGACGCAAATATTGGTGTGAGAGCTAATTCAATCAAGGAAACACTGCATGTTGGTGAAGGGCATATTGAAGAAGGATCAGCCGAGTGGTTCTTGTGGGAGAACAACTCCATTTGGCTCACTAACTTCACACACCATCAGGCTTCCAAGCAGCTCTCAAGGAAACTCAGTTTTCACACTCTATGCTTAGTGCCCATTCAGTACAAAGGACTGAAATGATGCTTGGTGAGCATCCCACACAAACGAATGCTCCACATGCGGGTTTCACATGCCACCAAATCCACATTCACAGGCAACTTCAGCGCCACAGCCATTTTCAGATAGCCCTCAATGCAAAGGCTCTAGACGCAAATATTGGTATGAGAGTAATTCAATCAAGGAAACACTGCATGTTGGTGAAGGACATATTGAAGAAGGATCAGCCGAGTGGTTCTTGTGGGAGAACAACTCCATTTGGCTCACTAACTTCACACACCATCAGGCTTCCAAGCAGCTCTCAAGGAAACTCAGTTTTCACACTCTATGCTTAGTGCCCTTTGAGTGCATTATCTAGGAATGAACCTGGTAGAGCATCCCACACAAACGAATGCTCCACATGCGGGTTTCACATGCCACCAACTCCACATTCACAGGCAACTTCAGCGTCACAGCCGTTTTCAGATAGCCCTCAATGCAAAGGCTCTAGACGCAAATATTGGTGTGAGAGCTAATTCAATCAAGGAAACACTGCATGTTGGTGAAGGGCATATTGAAGAAGGATCAGCTGAGTGGTTCTTGTGGGAGAACAACTCCATTTGGCTCACTAACTTCACACACCATCAGGCTTCCAAGCAGCTCTCAAGGAAACTCAGTTTTCACACTCTATGCTTAGTGCCCTTTGAGTGCATTATCTAGGAATGAACCTGGTAGAACATCCCACACAAACGAATGCTCCACATGCGGGTTTCACATGCCACCAACTCCACATTCACAGGCAACTTCAGCGCCTCAGCTGTTTTCAGATAGCCCTCAATGCAAAGGCTCTAGACGCAAATATTGGTGTGAGAGCTAATTCAATCAAGGAAACACTGCATGTTGGTGAAGGGCATATTGAAGAAGGATCAGCCGAGTGGTTCTTGTGGGAGAACAACTCCATTTGGCTCACTAACTTCACACACCATCAGGCTTCCAAGCAGCTCTCAAGGAAACTCAGTTTTCACACTCTATGCTTAGTGCCCTTTGAGTGCATTATCTAGGAATGAACCTGGTATAGCATCCCACACAAACGAATGCTCCACATGTGGGTATCACATGCCACCAACTCCACATTCACAGGCAACTTCAGCGCCACAGCCGTTTTCAGATAGCCCTCAATGCGAAGGCTCTAGACGCAAATATTGGTGTGAGAGCTAATTCAATCAAGGAAACACTGCATGTTGGTGAAGGGCATATTGAAGAAGGATCAGCCGAGTGGTTCTTGTGGGAGAACAACTCCATTTGGCTCACTAACTTCACACACCATCAGGCTTCCAAGCAGCTCTCAAGGAAACTCAGTTTTCACACTCTATGCTTAGTGCCCTTTGAGTGCATTATCTAGGAATGAACCTGGTAGAGCATCCCACACAAACGAATGCTCCACATGCGGGTTTCACATGCCACCAACTCCACATTCACAGGCAACTTCAGCGCCACAGCCGTTTTCAGATAGCCCTCAATGCAAAGGCTCTAGACGCAAATATTGGTGTGAGAGCTAATTCAATCAAGGAAACACTGCATGTTGGTGAAGGGCATATTGAAGAAGGATCAGCCGAGTGGTTCTTGTGGGAGAACAACTCCATTTGGCTCACTAACTTCACACACCATCAGGCTTCCAAGCAGCTCTCAAGGAAACTCAGTTTTCACACTCTATGCTTAGTGCCCTTTGAGTGCATTATCTAGGAATGAACCTGGTAGAGCATCCCACACAAACGAATGCTCCACATGCGGGTTTCACATGCCACCAACTCCACATTCACAGGCAACTTCAGCTCCACAGCCGTTTTCAGATAGCCCTCAATGCAAAGGCTCTAGACACAAATATTGGTGTCAGAGCTAATTCAATCAAGGAAACTGCATGTTGGTGAAGGGCATATTGAAGAAGGATCAGCCGAGTGGTTCTTGTGGGAGAACAACTCCATTTGGCTCACTAACTTCACACACCATCAGGCTTCCAAGCAGCTCTCAAGGAAACTCAGTTTTCACACTCTATGCTTAGTGCCCGTTGAGTACAAAGGACTGATATGATGCTTGGTGAGCATCCCACACAAACGAATGCTCCACATGCGGGTTTCACATGCCACCAACTCCACATTCACAGGCAACTTCAGCGCCACAGCCATTTTCAGATAGCCCTCAATGCAAAGGCTCTAGACGCAAATATTGGTATGAGAGCTAATTCAATCAAGGAAACACTGCTTGTTGGTGAAGGGCATATTGAAGAAGGATCAGCCGAGTGGTTCTTGTGGGAGAACAACTCCATTTGGCTCACTAACTTCACACACCATCAGGCTTCCAAGCAGCTCTCAAGGAAACTCAGTTTTCACACTCTATGCTTAGTGCCCATTGAGTACAAAGAACTGAAATGAAGCTTGGTGAGCATCCCACACAAACGAATGCTCCACATGCGGGTTTCACATGCCACCAAATCCACATTCACAGGCAACTTCAGCGCCACAGCCATTTTCAGATAGCCCTCAATGCAAAGGCTCTAGACGCAAATATTGGTATGAGAGCTAATTCAATCAAGGAAACACTGCATGTTGGTGAAGGACATATTGAAGAAGGATCAGCCGAGTGGTTCTTGTGGGAGAACAACTCCATTTGGCTCACTAACTTCACACACCATCAGGCTTCCAAGCAGCTCTCAAGGAAACTCAGTTTTCACACTCTATGCTTAGTGCCCTTTGAGTGCATTATCTAGGAATGAACCTGGTAGAGCATCACACACAAACGAATGCTCCACATGCGGGTTTCACATGCCACCAACTCCACATTCACAGGCAACTTCAGCGCCACAGCCGTTTTCAGATAGCCCTCAATGCAAAGGCTCTAGACGCAAATATTGGTGTGAGAGCTAATTCAATCAAGGAAACACTGCATGTTGGTGAAGGGCATATTGAAGAAGGATCAGCTGAGTGGTTCTTGTGGGAGAACAACTCCATTTGGCTCACTAACTTCACACACCATCAGGCTTCCAAGCAGCTCTCAAGGAAACTCAGTTTTCACACTCTATGCTTAGTGCCCTTTGAGTGCATTATCTAGGAATGAACCTGGTAGAGCATCCCACTCAAACGAATGCTCCACATGCGGGTATCGCATGCCACCAACTCCACATTCACAGGCAACTTCAGCACCACAGCCGTTTTCAGATAGCCCTCAATGCAAAGGCTCTAGACGCAAATATTGGTGTGAGAGCTAATTCAATCAAGGAAACACTGCATGTTGGTGAAGGGCATATTGAAGAAGGATCAGCCGAGTGGTTCTTGTGGGAGAACAACTCCATTTGGCTCACTAACTTCACACACCATCAGGCTTCCAAGCAGCTCTCAAGGAAACTCAGTTTTCACACTCTATGCTTAGTGCCCTTTGAGTTCCTAGGATTGAAATGATGCTTGGTGAGCATCCCACACAAACGAATGCTCCACATGCGGGTTTCACATGCCACCAACTCCACATTCACAGGCAGCTTCAGCGCCACAGCCATTTTCAGATAGCCCTCAATGCAAAGGCTCTAGACGCAAATATTGGTGTGAGAGCTAATTCAATCAAGGAAACATTGCATGTTGGTGAAGGGCATATTGAAGAAGGATCAGCCGAGTGGTTCTTGTGGGAGAACAACTCCATTTGGCTCACTAACTTCACACACCATCAGGCTTCCAAGCAGCTCTCAAGGAAACTCAGTTTTCACACTCTATGCTTAGTGCCCTTTGAGTGCATTATCTAGGAATGAACCTGGTAGAACATCCCACACAAACGAATGCTCCACATGCGGGTTTCACATGCCACCAACTCCACATTCACAGGCAACTTCAGCGCCACAGCCGTTTTCAGATAGCCCTCAATGCAAAGGCTCTAGACGCAAATATTGGTGTGAGAGCTAATTCAATCAAGGAAACACTGCATGTTGGTGAAGGGCATATTGAAGAAGGATCAGCCGAGTGGTTCTTGTGGGAGAACAACTCCATTTGGCTCACTAACTTCACACACCATCAGGCTTCCAAGCAGCTCTCAAGGAAACTCAGTTTTCACACTCTATGCTTAGTGCCCTTTGAGTGCATTATCTAGGAATGAACCTGGTAGAGCATCCCACACAAACAAATGCTCCACATGCGGTTTTCACATGCCACCAACTCCACATTCACAGGCAACTTCAGCTCCACAGCCGTTTTCAGATAGACCTCAATGCAAAGGCTCTAGACACAAATATTGGTGTCAGAGCTAACTCAATGAAGGAAACACTGCATGTTGGTGAAGGGCATATTGAAGAAGGATCAGCCGAGTGGTTCTTGTGGGAGAACAACTCCATTTGGCTCACTAACTTCACACACCATCAGGCTTCCAAGCAGCTCTCAAGGAAACTCAGTTTTCACACTCTATGCTTAGTGCCCTTTGAGTGCATTATCTAGGAATGAACCTGGTAGAACATCCCACACAAACGAATGCTCCACATGCGGGTTTCACATGCCACCAACTCCACATTCACAGGCAACTTCAGCGCCACAGCCGTTTTCAGATAGCCCTCAATGCAAAGGCTCTAGACGCAAATATTGGTGTGAGAGCTAATTCAATCAAGGAAACACTGCATGTTGGTGAAGGGCATATTGAAGAAGGATCAGCCGAGTGGTTCTTGTGGGAGAACAACTCCATTTGGCTCACTAACTTCACACACCATCAGGCTTCCAAGCAGCTCTCAAGGAAACTCAGTTTTCACACTCTATGCTTAGTGCCCTTTGAGTGCTTTATCTAGGAATGAACCTGGTAGAGCATCCCACACAAACGAATGCTCCACATGCGGGTTTCACATGCCACCAACTCCACATTCACAGGCAACTTCAGCGCCACAGCCGTTTTCAGGTAGCCCTCAATGCAAAGGCTCTAGACGCAAATATTGGTGTGAGAGCTAATTCAATCAAGGAAACACTGCATGTTGGTGAAGGGCATATTGAAGAAGGATCAGCCGAGGGGTTCTTGTGGGAGAACAACTCCATTTGGCTCACTAACTTCACACACCATCAGGCTTCCAAGCAGCTCTCAAGGAAACTCAGTTTTCACACTCTATGCTTAGTGCCCTTTGAGTGCATTATCTAGGAATGAACCTGGTAGAGCATCCCACACAAACGAATGCTCCACATGCGGGTTTCACATGCCACCAACTCCACATTCACAGGCAACTTCAGCTCCACAGCCATTTTCAGATAGCCCTCAATGCAAAGGCTCTAGACGCAAATATTGGTGTCAGAGCTAATTCAATCAAGGAAACTGCATGTTGGTGAAGGGCATATTGAAGAAGGATCAGCCGAGTGGTTCTTGTGGGAGAACAACTCCATTTGGCTCACTAACTTCACACACCATCAGGCTTCCAAGCAGCTCTCAAGGAAACTCAGTTTTCACACTCTATGCTTAGTGCCCGTTGAGTACAAAGGACTGAAATGATGCTTGGTGAGCATCCCACACAAACGAATGCTCCACATGCGGGTTTCACATGCCACCAACTCCACATTCACAGGCAACTTCAGCGCCACAGCCATTTTCAGATAGCCCTCAATGCAAAGGCTCTAGACGCAAATATTGGTATGAGAGCTAATTCAATCAAGGAAACACTGCTTGTTGGTGAAGGGCATATTGAAGAAGGATCAGCCGAGTGGTTCTTGTGGGAGAACAACTCCATTTGGCTCACTAACTTCACACACCATCAGGCTTCCAAGCAGCTCTCAAGGAAACTCAGTTTTCACACTCTATGCTTAGTGCCCTTTGAGTGCATTATCTAGGAATGAACCTGGTAGAGCATCCCACACAAACGAATGCTCCACATGCGGGTTTCACATGCCACCAACTCCACATTCACAGGCAACTTCAGCGCCACAGCCGTTTTCAGATAGCCCTCAATGCAAAGGCTCTAGACACAAATATTGGTGTGAGAGCTAATTCAATCAAGGAAACACTGCATGTTGGTGAAGGGCATATTGAAGAAGGATCAGCTGAGTGGTTCTTGTGGGACAACAACTCCATTTGGCTCACTAACTTCACACACCATCAGGCTTCCAAGCAGCTCTCAAGGAAACTCAGTTTTCACACTCTATGCTTAGTGCCCATTGAGTGCATTATCTAGGAATGAACCTGGTAGAGCATCCCACACAAACGAATGCTCCACATGCGGGTTTCACATGCCACCAACTCCACATTCACAGGCAACTTCAGCGCCACAGCCGTTTTCAGATAGCCCTCAATGCAAAGGCTCTAGACGCAAATATTGGTGTGAGAGCTAATTCAATCAAGGAAACACTGCATGTTGGTGAAGGGCATATTGAAGAAGGATCAGCTGAGTGGTTCTTGTGGGAGAACAACTCCATTTGGCTCACTAACTTCACACATCAGGCTTCCAAGCAGCTCTCAAGGAAACTCAGTTTTCACACTCTATGCTTAGTGCCCTTTGAGTGCATTATCTAGGAATGAACCTGGTAAAACATCCCACACAAACGAATGCTCCACATGCGGGTTTCACATGCCACCAACTCCACATTCACAGGCAACTTCAGCGCCACAGCTGTTTTCAGATAGCCCTCAATGCAAAGGCTCTAGACGCAAATATTGGTGTGAGAGCTAATTCAATCAAGGAAACACTGCATGTTGGTGAAGGGCATATTGAAGAAGGATCAGCCGAGTGGTTCTTGTGGGAGAACAACTCCATTTGGCTCACTAACTTCACACACCATCAGGCTTCCAAGCAGCTCTCAAGGAAACTCAGTTTTCACACTCTATGCTTAGTGCCCTTTGAGTGCATTATCTAGGAATGAACCTGGTAGAGCATCCCACACAAACGAATGCTCCACATGCGGGTATCACATGCCACCAACTCCACATTCACAGGCAACTTCAGCGCCACAGCCGTTTTCAGATAGCCCTCAATGCGAAGGCTCTAGACGCAAATATTGGTGTGAGAGCTAATTCAATCAAGGAAACACTGCATGTTGGTGAAGGGCATATTGAAGAAGGATCAGCCGAGTGGTTCTTGTGGGAGAACAACTCCATTTGGCTCACTAACTTCACACACCATCAGGCTTCCAAGCAGCTCTCAAGGAAACTCAGTTTTCACACTCTATGCTTAGTGCCCATTGAGTACAAAGGACTGAAATGATGCTTGGTGAGCATCCCACACAAACGAATGCTCCACATGCGGGTTTCACATGCCACCAACTCCACATTCACAGGCAACTTCAGCGCCACAGCCATTTTCAGATAGCCCTCAATGCAAAGGCTCTAGACGCAAATATTGGTATGAGAGCTAATTCAATCAAGGAAACACTGCTTGTTGGTGAAGGGCATATTGAAGAAGGATCAGCCGAGTGGTTCTTGTGGGAGAACAACTCCATTTGGCTCACTAACTTCACACACCATCAGGCTTCCAAGCAGCTCTCAAGGAAACTCAGTTTTCACACTCTCTGCTTAGTGCCCTTTGAGTGCATTATCTAGGAATGAACCTGGTAGAGCATCCCACACAAACGAATGCTCCACATGCGGGTTTCACATGCCACCAACTCCACATTCACAGGCAACTTCAGCGCCACAGCCGTTTTCAGATAGCCCTCAATGCAAAGGCTCTAGACGCAAATATTGGTGTGAGAGCTAATTCAATCAAGGAAACACTGCATGTTGGTGAAGGGCATATTGAAGAAGGATCAGCCGAGTGGTTCTTGTGGAGAACAACTCCATTTGGCTCACTAACTTCACACACCATCAGGCTTCCAAGCAGCTCTCAAGGAAACTCAGTTTTCACACTCTATGCTTAGTGCCCTTTGAGTGCATTATCTAGGAATGAACCTGGTAGAGCATCCCACACAAACGAATGCTCCACATGCGGTTTTCACATGCCACCAACTCCGCATAAACAGGCAACTTCAGCGCCACAGCCGTTTTCAGATAGCCCTCAATGCAAAGGCTCTAGACACAAATATTGGTGTGAGAGCTAATTCAATCAAGGAAACTGCATGTTGGTGAAGGGCATATTGAAGAAGGATCAGCCGAGTGGTTCTTGTGGGAGAACAACTCCATTTGGCTCACTAACTTCACACACCATCAGGCTTCCAAGCAGCTCTCAAGGAAACTCAGTTTTCACACTCTATGCTTAATGCCCGTTGAGTACAAAGGACTGAAATGATGCTTGGTGAGTATCCCACACAAACGAATGCTCCACATGCGGGTTTCACATGCCACCAACTCCACGTTCACAGGCAACTTCAGCGCCACAGCCATTTTCAGATAGCCCTCAATGCAAAGGCTCTAGACGCAAATATTGGTATGAGAGCTAATTCAATCAAGGAAACACTGCTTGTTGGTGAAGGGCATATTGAAGAAGGATCAGCCGAGTGGTTCTTGTGGGAGAACAACTCCATTTGGCTCACTAACTATACACACCATCAGGCTTCCAAGCAGCTCTCAAGGAAACTCAGTTTTCACACTCTATGCTTAGTGCCCTTTGAGTGCATTATCTAGGAATGAACCTGGTAGAGCATCCCACACAAACGAATGCTCCACATGCGGGTTTCACATGCCACCAACTCCACATTCACAGGCAACTTCAGCGCCACAGCCGTTTTCAGATAGCCCTCAATGCAAAGGCTCTAGACGCAAATATTGGTGTGAGAGCTAATTCAATCAAGGAAACACTGCATGTTGGTGAAGGGCATATTGAAGAAGGATCAGCTGAGTGGTTCTTGTGGGAGAACAACTCCATTTGGCTCACTAACTTCACACACCATCAGGCTTCCAAGCAGCTCTCAAGGAAACTCAATTTTCACACTCTATGCTTAGTGCCCTTTGAGTGCATTATCTAGGAATGAACCTGGTAGAGCATCCCACACAAACGAATGCTCCACATGCGGGTTTCACATGCCACCAACTCCACATTCACAGGCAACTTCAGCTCCACAGCCATTTTCAGATAGCCCTCAATGCAAAGGCTCTAGACACAAATATTGGTGTCAGACCTAATTCAATCAAGGAAACTGCATGTTGGTGAAGGGCATATTGAAGAAGGATCAGCCGAGTGGTTCTTGTGGGAGAACAACTCCATTTGGCTCACTAACTTCACACACCATCAGGCTTCCAAGCAGCTCTCAAGGAAACTCAGTTTTCACACTCTATGCTTAGTGCCCTTTGAGTGCATTATCTAGGAATGAACCTGGTAGAGCATCCCACACAAACGAATGCTCCACATGCGGGTTTCACATGCCACCAACTCCACATTCACAGGCAACTTCAGCGCCACAGCCATTTTCAGATAGCCCTCAATGCAAAGGCTCTAGACGCAAATATTGGTATGAGAGCTAATTCAATCAAGGAAACACTGCTTGTTGGTGAAGGGCATATTGAAGAAGGATCAGCCGAGTGGTTCTTGTGGGAGAACAACTCCATTTGGCTCACTAACTTCACACACCATCAGGCTTCCAAGCAGCTCTCAAGGAAACTCAGTTTTCACACTCTATGCTTAGTGCCCTTTGAGTGCATTATCTAGGAATGAACCTGGTAGAGCATCCCACACAAACGAATGCTCCACATGCGGGTTTCACATGCCACCAACTCCACATTCACAGGCAACTTCAGCGCCACAGCCGTTTTCAGATAGCCCTCAATGCAAAGGCTCTAGACGCAAATATTGGTGTGAGAGCTAATTCAATCAAGGAACACTGCATGTTGGTGAAGGGCATATTGAAGAAGGATCAGCCGAGTGGTTCTTGTGGGAGAACAACTCCATTTGGCTCACTAACTTCACACACCATCAGGCTTCCAAGCAGCTCTCAAGGAAACTCAGTTTTCACACTCTATGCTTAGTGCCCTTTGAGTGCATTATCTAGGAATGAACCTGGTAGAGCATCCCACACAAACGAATGCTCCACATGCGGGTTTCACATGCCACCAACTCCACATTCACAGGCAACTTCAGCGCCACAGCCGTTTTCAGATAGCCCTCAATGCAAAGGCTCTAGACGCAAATATTGGTGTGAGAACTAATTCAATCAAGGAAACACTGCATGTTGGTGAAGGGCATATTGAAGAAGGATCAGCCGAGTGGTTCTTGTGGGAGAACAACTCCATTTGGCTCACTAACTTCACACACCATCAGGCTTCCAAGCAGCTCTCAAGGAAACTCAGTTTTCACACTCTATGCTTAGTGCCCTTTGAGTGCATTATCTAGGAATGAACCTGGTAGAGCATCCCACACAAACGAATGCTCCACATGCGGTTTTCACATGCCACCAACTCCACATTGACAGGCAACTTCAGCGCCACAGCCGTTTTCAGATAGCCCTCAATGCGAAGGCTCTAGACGCAAATATTGGTGTGAGAGCTAATTCAATCAAGGAAACACTGCATGTTGGTGAAGGGCATATTGAAGAAGGATCAAGCCGAGTGGTTCTTGTGGGAGAACAACTCCATTTGTCTCACTAACTTCACACACCATCAGGCTTCCAAGCAGCTCTCAAGGAAACTCAGTTTTCACACTCTATGCTTAGTGCCCTTTGAGTGCATTATCTAGGAATGAACCTGGTAGAGCATCCCACACAAACGAATGCTCCACATGCGGGTTTCACATGCCACCAACTCCACATTCACAGGCAACTTCAGCGCCACAGCCGTTTTCAGATAGCCCTCAATGCAAAGGCTCTAGACGCAAATATTGGTGTGAGAGCTAATTCAATCAAGGAAACACTGCTTGTTGGTGAAGGGCATATTGAAGAAGGATCAGCCGAGTGGTTCTTGTGGGAGAACAACTCCATTTGGCTCACTAACTTCACACACCATCAGGCTTCCAAGCAGCTCTCAAGGAAACTCAGTTTTCACACTCTATGCTTAGTGCCCTTTGAGTGCATTATCTAGGAATGAACCTGGTAGAGCATCCCACACAAACGAATGCTCCACATGCGGTTTTCACATGCCACCAACTCCGCATAAACAGGCAACTTCAGCTCCACAGCCGTTTTCAGATAGCCCTCAATGCAAAGGCTCTAGACACAAATATTGGTGTCAGAGCTAATTCAATCAAGGAAACTGCATGTTGGTGAAGGGCATATTGAAGAAGGATCAGCCGAGTGGTTCTTGTGGGAGAACAACTCCATTTGGCTCACTAACTTCACACACCATCAGGCTTCCAAGCAGCTCTCAAGGAAACTCAGTTTCACACTCTATGCTTAATGCCCGTTGAGTACAAAGGACTGAAATGATGCTTGGTGAGCATCCCACACAAACGAATGCTCCACATGCGGGTTTCACATGCCACCAACTCCACGTTCACAGGCAACTTCAGCGCCACAGCCATTTTCAGATAGCCCTCAATGCAAAGGCTCTAGACGCAAATATTGGTATGAGAGCTAATTCAATCAAGGAAACACTGCATGTTGGTGAAGGGCATATTGAAGAAGGATCATCCGAGTGGTTCTTGTGGGAGAACAACTCCATTTGGCTCACTAACTTCACACACCATCAGGCTTCCAAGCAGCTCTCAAGGAACTCAGTTTTCACACTCTATGCTTAGTGCCCTTTGAGTGCATTATCTAGGAATGAACCTGGTAGAGCATCCCACACAAACGAATGCTCCACATGCGGGTTTCACATGCCACCAACTCCACATTCACAGGCAACTTCAGCGCCACAGCCGTTTTCAGATAGCCCTCAATGCAAAGGCTCTAGACGCAAATATTGGTGTGAGAGCTAATTCAATCAAGGAAACACTGCATGTTGGTGAAGGGCATATTGAAGAAGGATCAGCTGAGTGGTTCTTGTGGGAGAACAACTCCATTTGGCTCACTAACTTCACACATCAGGCTTCCAAGCAGCTCTCAAGGAAACTCAGTTTTCACACTCTATGCTTAGTGCCCTTTGAGTGCATTATCTAGGAATGAACCTGGTAAAACATCCCACACAAACGAATGCTTCACATGCGGGTTTCACATGCCACCAACTCCACATTCACAGGCAACTTCAGCGCCACAGCTGTTTTCAGATAGCCCTCAATGCAAAGGCTCTAGACGCAAATATTGGTGTGAGAACTAATTCAATCAAGGAAACACTGCATGTTGGTGAAGGGCATATTGAAGAAGGATCAGCCGAGTGGTTCTTGTGGGAGAACAACTCCATTTGGCTCACTAACTTCACACACCATCAGGCTTCCAAGCAGCTCTCAAGGAAACTCAGTTTTCACACTCTATGCTTAGTGCCCTTTGAGTGCATTATCTAGGAATGAACCTGGTAGAGCATCCCACACAAACGAATGCTCCACATGCGGGTTTCACATGCCACCAACTCCACATTCACAGGAAACTCAGCGCCACAGCCGTTTTCAGATAGCCCTCAATGCAAAGGCTCTAGACGCAAATATTGGTGTGAGAGCTAATTCAATCAAGGAAACACTGCATGTTGGTGAAGGGAATATTGAAGAAGGACTAGCCGAGTGGTTCTTGTGTGAGAACAACTCCATTTGGCTCACTAACTTCACACACCATCAGGCTTCCAAGCAGCTCTCAAGGAAACTCAGTTTTCACACTCTATGCTTAGTGCCCTTTGAGTGCATTATCTAGGAATGAACCTGGTAGAGCATCCCACACAAACGAATGCTCCACATGCGGTTTTCACATGCCACCAACTCCACATTCACAGGCAACTTCAGCTCCACAGCCGTTTTCAGATAGCCCTCAATGCAAAGGCTCTAGACACAAATATTGGTGTCAGAGCTAATTCAATGAAGGAAACTGCATGTTGGTGAAGGGCATATTGAAGAAGGATCAGCCGAGTGGTTCTTGTGTGAGAACAACTCCATTTGGCTCACTAACTTCACACACCATCAGGCTTCCAAGCAGCTCTCAAGGAAACTCAATTTTCACACTCTATGCTTAGTGCCCTTTGAGTGCCTAGACTGAAATGAACCTGGTAGAGCATCCCACACAAACGAATGCTCCACATGCGGGTTTCACATGCCACCAACTCCACATTCACAGGCAACTTCAGCGCCACAGCCATTTTCAGATAGCCCTCAATGCAAAGGCTCTAGACGCAAATATTGGTATGAGAGCTAATTCAATCAAGGAAAAACTGCTTGTTGGTGAAGGGCATATTGAAGAAGGATCAGCCGAGTGGTTCTTGTGGGAGAACAACTCCATTTGGCTCACTAACTTCACACACCATCAGGCTTCCAAGCAGCTCTCAAGGAAACTCAGTTTTC
Organism: Ochotona princeps; assembly: GCF_030435755.1. Taxonomy (NCBI): domain Eukaryota; kingdom Metazoa; phylum Chordata; class Mammalia; order Lagomorpha; family Ochotonidae; genus Ochotona; species Ochotona princeps. The sequence continues at coordinate 33,526 of NW_026699564.1, forward strand.
ACACTCTATGCTTAGTGCCCTTTGAGTGCATTATCTAGGAATGAACCTGGTAGAGCATCCCACACAAACGAATGCTCCACATGCGGTTTTCACATGCCACCAACTCCGCATTCACAGGCAACTTCAGCTCCACAGCCGTTTCAGATAGCCCTCAATGCAAAGGCTCTAGACACAAATATTGGTGTCAGAGCTAATTCAATCAAGGAAACTGCATGTTGGTGAAGGGCATATTGAAGAAGGATCAGCCGAGTGGTTCTTGTGGGAGAACAACTCCATTTGGCTCACTAACTTCACACACCATCAGGCTTCCAAGCAGCTCTCAAGGAAACTCAGTTTTCACACTCTTTGCTTAGTGCCCGTTGAGTACAAAGGACTGAAATGATGCTTGGTGAGCATCCCACACAAACGAATGCTCCACATGCGGGTTTCACATGCCACCAACTCCACATTCACAGGCAACTTCAGCGCCACAGCCATTTTCAGATAGCCCTCAATGCAAAGGCTCTAGACGCAAATATTGGTATGAGAGCTAATTCAATCAAGGAAACACTGCTTGTTGGTGAAGGGCATATTGAAGAAGGATCAGCCGAGTGGTTCTTGTGTGGAGAACAACTCCATTTGGCTCACTAACTTCACACACCATCAGGCTTCCAAGCAGCTCTCAAGGAAACTCAGTTTTCACACTCTCTGCTTAGTGCCCTTTGAGTGCATTATCTAGGAATGAACCTGGTAGAGCATCCCACACAAACGAATGCTCCACATGCGGGTTTCACATGCCACCAACTCCACATTCACAGGCAACTTCAGCGCCACAGCCGTTTTCAGATAGCCCTCAATGCAAAGGATCTAGACGCAAATATTGGTATGAGAGCTAATTCAATCAAGGAAACACTGCATGTTGGTGAAGGGCATATTGAAGAAGGATCAGCCGAGTGGTTCTTGTGGGAGAACAACTCCATTTGGCTCACTAACTTCACACACCATCAGGCTTCCAAGCAGCTCTCAAGGAAACTCAGTTTTCACACTCTATGCTTAGTGCCCTTTGAGTGCCTAGGACTGAAATGAACCTGGTAGAGCATCCCACACAAACGAATGCTCCACATGCGGGTTTCATGTGCCACCAACTCCACATTCACAGGCAGCTTCAGCGCCACAGCCATTTTCAGATAGCCCTCAATGCAAAGGCTCTAGACGCAAATATTGGTGTGAGAGCTAATTCAATCAAGGAAACACTGCATGTTGGTGAAGGGCATATTGAAGAAGGATCAGCCGAGTGGTTCTTGTGGGAGAACAACTCCATTTGGCTCACTAACTTCACACACCATCAGGCTTCCAAGCAGCTCTCAACGAAACTCAGTTTTCACACTCTATGCTTAGTGCCCTTTGAGTGCATTATCTAGGAATGAACCTGGTAGAGCATCCCACACAAACGAATGCTCCACATGCGGTTTTCACATGCCACCAACTCCGCATTCACAGGCAACTTCAGCTCCACAGCCGTTTTCAGATAGCCCTCAATGCAAAGGCTCTAGACACAAATATTGGTGTCAGAGCTAATTCAATCAAGGAAACTGCATGTTGGTGAAGGGCATATTGAAGAAGGATCAGCCGAGTGGTTCTTGTGGGAGAACAACTCCATTTGGCTCACTAACTTCACACACCATCAGGCTTCCAAGCAGCTCTCAAGGAAACTCAGTTTTCACACTCTATGCTTAGTGCCCGTTGAGTACAAAGGACTGAAATGATGCTTGGTGAGCATCCCACACAAACGAATGCTCCACATGCGGGTTTCACATGCCACCAACTCCACATTCACAGGCAACTTCAGCGCCACAGCCATTTTCAGATAGCCCTCAATGCAAAGGCTCTAGACGCAAATATTGGTATGAGAGCTAATTCAATCAAGGAAACACTGCTTGTTGGTGAAGGGCATATTGAAGAAGGATCAGCCGAGTGGTTCTTGTGGGAGAACAACTCCATTTGGCTCACTAACTTCACACACCATCAGGCTTCCAAGCAGCTCTCAAGGAAACTCAGTTTTCACACTCTATGCTTAGTGTCCTTTGAGTGCATTATCTAGGAATGAACCTGGTAGAGCATCCCACACAAACGAATGCTCCACATGCGGGTTTCACATGCCACCAACTCCACATTCACAGGCAACTTCAGCGCCACAGCCGTTTTCAGATAGCCCTCAATGCAAAGGCTCTAGACGCAAATATTGTGTGAGAGCTAATTCAATCAAGGAAACACTGCATGTTGGTGAAGGGCATATTGAAGAAGGATCAGCCGAGTGGTTCTTGTGGGAGAACAACTCCATTTGGCTCACTAACTGCACACACCATCAGGCTTCCAAGCAGCTCTCAAGGAAACTCAGTTTTCACACTCTATGCTTAGTGCCCTTTGAGTGCATTATCTAGGAATGAACCTGGTAGAGCATCCCACACAAACGAATGCTCCACATGCGGGTTTCACATGCCACCAACTCCACATTCACAGGCAACTTCAGCGCCACAGCCGTTTTCAGATAGCCCTCAATGCAAAGGCTCTAGACGCAAATATTGGTGTGAGAGCTAATTCAATCAAGGAAACACTGCATGTTGGTGAAGGGCATATTGAAGAAGGATCAGCCGAGTGGTTCTTGTGGGAGAACAACTCCATTTGGCTCACTAACTTCACACACCATCAGGCTTCCAAGCAGCTCTCAAGGAAACTCAGTTTTCACACTCTATGCTTAGTGCCCTTTGAGTGCATTATCTAGGAATGAACCTGGTAGAGCATCCCACACAAACGAATGCGCCACATGCGGGTTTCACATGCCACCAACTCCACATTCACAGGCAACTTCAGCGCCACAGCCGTTTTCAGATAGCCCTCAATGCAAAGGCTCTAGACGCAAATATTGGTGTGAGAGCTAATTCAATCAAGGAAACACTGCATGTTGGTGAAGGGCATATTGAAGAAGGATCAGCCGAGTGGTTCTTGTGGGAGAACAACTCCATTTGGCTCACTAACTTCACACACCATCAGGCTTCCAAGCAGCTCTCAAGGAAACTCAGTTTTCACACTCTATGCTTAGTGCCCTTTGAGTGCATTATCTAGGAATGAACCTGGTAGAGCATCCCACACAAACGAATGCTCCACATGCGGGTTTCACATGCCACCAACTCCACATTCACAGGCAACTTCAGCGCCACAGCCGTTTTCAGATAGCCCTCAATGCAAAGGCTCTAGACGCAAATATTGGTGTGAGAGCTAATTCAATCAAGGAAACACTGCATGTTGGTGAAGGGCATATTGAAGAAGGATCAGCCGAGTGGTTCTTTTGGGAGAACAACTCCATTTGGCTCACTAACTTCACACACCATCAGGCTTCAAGCAGCTCTCAAGGAAACTCAGTTTTCACACTCTATGCTTAGTGCCCTTTGAGTGCATTATCTAGGAATGAACCTGGTAGAGCATCCCACACAAACGAATGCTCCACATGCGGGTTTCACATGCCACCAACTCCACATTCACAGGCAACTTCAGCGCCACAGCCGTTTTCAGATAGCCCTCAATGCAAAGGCTCTAGACGCAAATATTGGTGTGAGAGCTAATTCAATCAAGGAAACACTGCATGTTGGTGAAGGGCATATTGAAGAAGGATCAGCCGAGTGGTTCTTGTGGGAGAACAACTCCATTTGGCTCACTAACTTCACACACCATCAGGCTTCCAAGCAGCTCTCAAGGAAACTCAGTTTTCACACTCTATGCTTAGTGCCCTTTGAGTGCATTATCTAGGAATGAACCTGGTAGAGCATCCCACACAAACGAATGCTCCACATGCGGGTTTCACATGACACCAACTCCACATTCACAGGCAACTTCAGCGCCACAGCCGTTTTCAGATAGCCCTCAATGCAAAGGCTCTAGACGCAAATATTGGTGTGAGAGCTAATTCAATCAAGGAAACACTGCATGTTGGTGAAGGGCATATTGAAGAAGGATCAGCCGAGTGGTTCTTGTGGGAGAACAACTCCATTTGGCTCACTAACTTCACACACCATCAGGCTTCCAAGCAGCTCTCAAGGAAACTCAGTTTTCACACTCTATGCTTAGTGCCCTTTGAGTGCATTATCTAGGAATGAACCTGGTAGAGCATCCCACACAAACGAATGCTCCACATGCGGGTTTCACATGCCACCAACTCCACATTCACAGGCAACTTCAGCGCCACAGCCGTTTTCAGATAGCCCTCAATGCAAAGGCTCTAGACGCAAATATTGGTGTGAGAGCTAATTCAATCAAGGAAACACTGCATGTTGGTGAAGGGCATATTGAAGAAGGATCAGCCGAGTGGTTCTTGTGGAGAACAACTCCATTTGGCTCACTAACTTCACACACCATCAGGCTTCCAAGCAGCTCTCAAGGAAACTCAGTTTTCACACTCTATGCTTAGTGCCCTTTGAGTGCATTATCTAGGAATGAACCTGGTAGAGCATCCCACACAAACGAATGCTCCACATGCGGGTTTCACATGCCACCAACTCCACATTCACAGGCAACTTCAGCGCCACAGCCGTTTTCAGATAGCCCTCAATGCAAAGGCTCTAGACGCAAATATTGGTGTGAGAGCTAATTCAATCAAGGAAACACTGCATGTTGGTGAAGGGCATATTGAAGAAGGATCAGCCGAGTGGTTCTTGTGGGAGAACAACTCCATTTGGCTCACTAACTTCACACACCATCAGGCTTCCAAGCAGCTCTCAAGGAAACTCAGTTTTCACACTCTATGCTTAGTGCCCTTTGAGTGCATTATCTAGGAATGAACCTGGTAGAGCATCCCACACAAACGAATGCTCCACATGCGGGTTTCACATGCCACCAACTCCACATTCACAGGCAACTTCAGCGCCACAGCCGTTTTCAGATAGCCCTCAATGCAAAGGCTCTAGACGCAAATATTGGTGTGAGAGCTAATTCAATCAAGGAAACACTGCATGTTGGTGAAGGGCATATTGAAGAAGGATCAGCCGAGTGGTTCTTGTGGGAGAACAACTCCATTTGGCTCACTAACTTCACACACCATCAGGCTTCCAAGCAGCTCTCAAGAAACTCAGTTTTCACACTCTATGCTTAGTGCCTTTGTATGGCTAGGACTGAATGAACCTGGTAGAGCATCCCACACAAACGAATGCTCCACATGCGGGTTTCACATGCCACCAACTCCACATTCACAGGCAACTTCAGCGCCACAGCCGTTTTCAGATAGCCCTCAATGCAAAGGCTCTAGACGCAAATATTGGTGTGAGAGCTAATTCAATCAAGGAAACACTGCATGTTGGTGAAGGGCATATTGAAGAAGGATCAGCCGAGTGGTTCTTGTGGGAGAACAACTCCATTTGGCTCACTAACTTCACACACCATCAGGCTTCCAAGCAGCTCTCAAGGAAACTCAGTTTTCACACTCTATGCTTAGTGCCCTTTGAGTGCATTATCTAGGAATGAACCTGGTAGAGCATCCCACACAAACGAATGCTCCACATGCGGGTTTCACATGCCACCAACTCCACATTCACAGGCAACTTCAGCGCCACAGCCGTTTTCAGATAGCCCTCAATGCAAAGGCTCTAGACGCAAATATTGGTGTGAGAGCTAATTCAATCAAGGAAACACTGCATGTTGGTGAAGGGCATATTGAAGAAGGATCAGCCGAGTGGTTCTTGTGGGAGAACAACTCCATTTGGCTCACTAACTTCACACACCATCAGGCTTCCAAGCAGCTCTCAAGGAAACTCAGTTTTCACACTCTATGCTTAGTGCCCTTTGAGTAGCATTATCTAGGAATGAACCTGGTAGAGCATCCCACACAAACGAATGCTCCACATGCGGGTTTCACATGCCACCAACTCCACATTCACAGGCAACTTCAGCGCCACAGCCGTTTTCAGATAGCCCTCAATGCAAAGGCTCTAGACGCAAATATTGGTGTGAGAGCTAATTCAATCAAGGAAACACTGCATGTTGGTGAAGGGCATATTGAAGAAGGATCAGCCGAGTGGTTCTTGTGGGAGAACAACTCCATTTGGCTCACTAACTTCACACACCATCAGGCTTCCAAGCAGCTCTCAAGGAAACTCAGTTTTCACACTCTATGCTTAGTGCCCTTTGTATGCTAGACTGAAATGAACTGGTAGAGCATCCCACACAAACGAATGCTCCACATGCGGGTTTCACATGCCACCAACTCCACATTCACAGGCAACTTCAGCGCCACAGCCGTTTTCAGATAGCCCTCAATGCAAAGGCTCTAGACGCAAATATTGGTGTGAGAGCTAATTCAATCAAGGAAACACTGCATGTTGGTGAAGGGCATATTGAAGAAGGATCAGCCGAGTGGTTCTTGTGGGAGAACAACTCCATTTGGCTCACTAACTTCACACACCATCAGGCTTCCAAGCAGCTCTCAAGGAAACTCAGTTTTCACACTCTATGCTTAGTGCCCTTTGAGTGCATTATCTAGGAATGAACCTGGTAGAGCATCCCACACAAACGAATGCTCCACATGCGGGTTTCACATGCCACCAACTCCACATTCACAGGCAACTTCAGCGCCACAGCCGTTTTCAGATAGCCCTCAATGCAAAGGCTCTAGACGCAAATATTGGTGTGAGAGCTAATTCAATCAAGGAAACACTGCATGTTGGTGAAGGGCATATTGAAGAAGGATCAGCCGAGTGGTTCTTGTGGGAGAACAACTCCATTTGGCTCACTAACTTCACACACCATCAGGCTTCCAAGCAGCTCTCAAGGAAACTCAGTTTTCACACTCTATGCTTAGTGCCCTTTGTATGGCTAGGACTGAAATGAACCTGGTAGAGCATCCCACACAAACGAATGCTCCACATGCGGGTTTCACATGCCACCAACTCCACATTCACAGGCAACTTCAGCGCCACAGCCGTTTTCAGATAGCCCTCAATGCAAAGGCTCTAGACGCAAATATTGGTGTGAGAGCTAATTCAATCAAGGAAACACTGCATGTTGGTGAAGGGCATATTGAAGAAGGATCAGCCGAGTGGTTCTTGTGGGAGAACAACTCCATTTGGCTCACTAACTTCACACACCATCAGGCTTCCAAGCAGCTCTCAAGGAAACTCAGTTTTCACACTCTATGCTTAGTGCCCTTTGTATGGCTAGGACTGAAATGAACTGGTAGAGCATCCCACACAAACGAATGCTCCACATGCGGGTTTCACATGCCACCAACTCCACATTCACAGGCAACTTCAGCGCCACAGCCGTTTTCAGATAGCCCTCAATGCAAAGGCTCTAGACGCAAATATTGGTGTGAGAGCTAATTCAATCAAGGAAACACTGCATGTTGGTGAAGGGCATATTGAAGAAGGATCAGCCGAGTGGTTCTTGTGGGAGAACAACTCCATTTGGCTCACTAACTTCACACACCATCAGGCTTCCAAGCAGCTCTCAAGGAAACTCAGTTTTCACACTCTATGCTTAGTGCCCTTTGAGTGCATGATCAAGAATGAACCTGGTAGAGCATCCCACACAAACGAATGCTCCACATGCGGGTTTCACATGCCACCAACTCCACATTCACAGGCAACTTCAGCGCCACAGCCGTTTTCAGATAGCCCTCAATGCAAAGGCTCTAGACGCAATATTGGTGTGAGAGCTAATTCAATCAAGGAAACACTGCATGTTGGTGAAGGGCATATTGAAGAAGGATCAGCCGAGTGGTTCTTGTGGGAGAACAACTCCATTTGGCTCACTAACTTCACACACCATCAGGCTTCCAAGCAGCTCTCAAGGAAACTCAGTTTTCACACTCTATGCTTAGTGCCCTTTGTATGGCTAGACTGAAATGAACCTGGTAGAGCATCCCACACAAACGAATGCTCCACATGCGGGTTTCACATGCCACCAACTCCACATTCACAGGCAACTCAGCGCCACAGCCGTTTTCAGATAGCCCTCAATGCAAAGGCTCTAGACGCAAATATTGGTGTGAGAGCTAATTCAATCAAGGAAACACTGCATGTTGGTGAAGGGCATATTGAAGAAGGATCAGCCGAGTGGTTCTTGTGGGAGAACAACTCCATTTGGCTCACTTAACTTCACACACCATCAGGCTTCCAAGCAGCTCTCAAGGAAACTCAGTTTTCACACTCTATGCTTAGTGCCCTTTGTATGGCTAGGACTGAAATGAACCTGGTAGATCATCCCACACAAACGAATGCTCCACATGCGGGTTTCACATGCCACCAACTCCACATTCACAGGCAACTTCAGCGCCACAGCCATTTTCAGATAGCCCTCAATGCAAAGGCTCTAGACGCAAATATTGGTGTGAGAGCTAATTCAATCAAGGAAACACTGCATGTTGGTGAAGGGCATATTGAAGAAGGATCAGCCGAGTGGTTCTTGTGGAGAACAACTCCATTTGGCTCACTAACTTCACACACCATCAGGCTTCCAAGCAGCTCTCAAGGAAACTCAGTTTTCACACTCTATGCTTAGTGCTCTTTGTGTGCCCAGGACTGAAATGAAGCTTGGTCAGCATCCCAGACAAACGAATGCTCCACATGCGGGTTTCACATGCCACCAACTCCACATTCACAGGCAACTTCAGCGCCACAGCCGTTTTCAGATAGCCCTCAATGCAAAGGCTCTAGACGCAAATATTGGTGTGAGAGCTAATTCAATCAAGGAAACACTGCATGTTGGTGAAGGGCATATTGAAGAAGGATCAGCCGAGTGGTTCTTGTGGGAGAACAACTCCATTTGGCTCACTAACTTCACACACCATCAAGTTTCCAAGCAGCTCTCAAGGAAACTCAGTTTTCACACTCTATGCTTAGTGCCCTTTGAGTGCATTATCTAGGAATGAACCTGGTAGAGCATCCCACACAAACGAATGCTCCACATGCGGGTTTCACATGCCACCAACTCCACATTCACAGGCAACTTCAGCGCCACAGCCGTTTTCAGATAGCCCTCAATGCAAAGGCTCTAGACGCAAATATTGGTGTGAGAGCTAATTCAATCAAGGAAACACTGCATGTTGGTGAAGGGCATATTGAAGAAGGATCAGCCGAGTGGTTCTTGTGGGAGAACAACTCCATTTGGCTCACTTAACTTCACACACCATCAGGCTTCCAGCAGCTCTCAAGGAAACTCAGTTTTCACACTCTATGCTTAGTGCCCTTTGAGTACATTATCTAGGAATGAACCTGATAGAGCATCCCAGACAAACGAATGCTCCACATGCGGGTTTCACATGCCACCAACTCCACATTCACAGGCAACTTCAGCGCCACAGCCGTTTTCAGATAGCCCTCAATGCAAAGGCTCTAGACGCAAATATTGGTGTGAGAGCTAATTCAATCAAGGAAACACTGCATGTTGGTGAAGGGCATATTGAAGAAGCATCAGCCGAGTGGTTCTTGTGGGAGAACAACTCCATTTGGCTCACTAACTTCACACACCATCAGGCTTCCAAGCAGCTCTCAAGGAAACTCAGTTTTCACACTCTATGCTTAGTGCCCTTTGTATGCTAGGACTGAATGAACCTGGTAGATCATCGCACACAAACGAATGCTCCACATGCGGGTTTCACATGCCACCAACTCCACATTCACAGGCAACTTCAGCGCCACAGCCGTTTTCAGATAGCCCTCAATGCAAAGGCTCTAGACGCAAATATTGGTGTGAGAGCTAATTCAATCAAGGAAACACTGCATGTTGGTGAAGGGCATATTGAAGAAGGATCAGCCGAGTGGTTCTTGTGGGAGAACAACTCCATTTGGCTCACTAACTTCACACACCATCAGGCTTCCAAGCAGCTCTCAAGGAAACTCAGTTTTCACACTCTATGCTTAGTGCCCTTTGAGTGCATTATCTAGGAATGAACCTGGTAGAGTATCCCACACAAACGAATGCTCCACATGCGGGTTTCACATGCCACCAACTCCACATTCACAGGCAACTTCAGCGCCACAGCCGTTTTCAGATAACCCTCAATGCAAAGGCTCTAGACGCAAATATTGGTGTGAGAGCTAATTCAATCAAGGAAACACTGCATGTTGGTGAAGGGCATATTGAAGAAGGATCAGCCGAGTGGTTCTTGTGGGAGAACAACTCCATTTGGCTCACTAACTTCACACACCATCAGGCTTCCAAGCAGCTCTCAAGGAAACTCAGTTTTCACACTCTATGCTTAGTGCCCTTTGTATGGCTAGGACTGAAATGAACCTGGTAGAGCATCCCACACAAACGAATGCTCCACATGCGGGTTTCACATGCCACCAACTCCACATTCACAGGCAACTTCAGCGCCACAGCCGTTTTCAGATAGCCCTCAATGCAAAGGCTCTAGACGCAAATATTGGTGTGAGAGCTAATTCAATCAAGGAAACACTGCATGTTGGTGAAGGGCATATTGAAGAAGGATCAGCCGAGTGGTTCTTGTGGAGAACAACTCCATTTGGCTCACTAACTTCACACACCATCAGGCTTCCAAGCAGCTCTCAAGGAAACTCAGTTTTCACACTCTATGTTTAGTGCCCTTTGAATGCATTATCAAGGAATGAACCTGGTAGAGCATCGCACACAAACGAATGCTCCACATGCGGGTTTCACATGCCACCAACTCCACATTCACAGGCAACTTCAGCGCCACAGCCGTTTTCAGATAGCCCTCAATGCAAAGGCTCTAGACGCAAATATTGGTGTGAGAGCTAATTCAATCAAGGAAACACTGCATGTTGGTGAAGGGCATATTGAAGAAGGATCAGCCGAGTGGTTCTTGTGGGAGAACAACTCCATTTGGCTCACTAACTTCACACACCATCAGGCTTCCAAGCAGCTCTCAAGGAAACTCAGTTTTCACACTCTATGCTTAGTGCCCTTTGTATGGCTAGGACTGAAATGAACCTGGTAGAGCATCGCACACAAACGAATGCTCCACATGCGGGTTTCACATGCCACCAACTCCACATTCACAGGCAACTTCAGCGCCACAGCCGTTTTCAGATAGCCCTCAATGCAAAGGCTCTAGACGCAAATATTGGTGTGAGAGCTAATTCAATCAAGGAAACACTGCATGTTGGTGAAGGGCATATTGAAGAAGGATCAGCCGAGTGGTTCTTGTGGAGAACAACTCCATTTGGCTCACTAACTTCACACACCATCAGGCTTCCAAGCAGCTCTCAAGGAAACTCAGTTTTCACACTCTATGCTTAGTGCCCTTTGTATGGCTAGGACTGAAATGAACCTGGTAGATCATCCCACACAAACGAATGCTCCACATGCGGGTTTCACATGCCACCAACTCCACATTCACAGGCAACTTCAGCGCCACAGCCGTTTTCAGATAGCCCTCAATGCAAAGGCTCTAGACGCAAATATTGGTGTGAGAGCTAATTCAATCAAGGAAACACTGCATGTTGGTGAAGGGCATATTGAAGAAGGATCAGCCGAGTGGTTCTTGTGGGAGAACAACTCCATTTGGCTCACTAACTTCACACACCATCAGGCTTCCAAGCAGCTCTCAAGGAAACTCAGTTTTCACACTCTATGCTTAGTGCTCTTTGTGTGACCAGGACTGAAATGAAGCTTGGTCAGCATCCCACACAAACGAATGCTCCACATGCGGGTTTCACATGCCACCAACTCCACATTCACAGGCAACTTCAGCGCCACAGCCGTTTTCAGATAGCCCTCAATGCAAAGGCTCTAGACGCAAATATTGGTGTGAGAGCTAATTCAATCAAGGAAACACTGCATGTTGGTGAAGGGCATATTGAAGAAGGATCAGCCGAGTGGTTCTTGTGGGAGAACAACTCCATTTGGCTCACTAACTTCACACACCATCAGGCTTCCAAGCAGCTCTCAAGGAAACTCAGTTTTCACACTCTATGTTTAGTGCCCTTTGAATGCATTATCAAGGAATGAACCTGGTAGAGCATCCCACACAAACGAATGCTCCACATGCGGGTTTCACATGCCACCAACTCCACATTCACAGGCAACTTCAGCGCCACAGCCGTTTTCAGATAGCCCTCAATGCAAAGGCTCTAGACGCAAATATTGGTGTGAGAGCTAATTCAATCAAGGAAACACTGCATGTTGGTGAAGGGCATATTGAAGAAGGATCAGCCGAGTGGTTCTTGTGGGAGAACAACTCCATTTGGCTCACTAACTTCACACACCATCAGGCTTCCAAGCAGCTCTCAAGGAAACTCAGTTTTCACACTCTATGCTTAGTGCCCTTTGTATGGCTAGGACTGAAATGAACCTGTAGATCATCGCACACAAACGAATGCTCCACATGCGGTTTCACATGCCACCAACTCCACATTCACAGGCAACTTCAGCGCCACAGCCGTTTTCAGATAGCCCTCAATGCAAAGGCTCTAGACGCAAATATTGGTGTGAGAGCTAATTCAATCAAGGAAACACTGCATGTTGGTGAAGGGCATATTGAAGAAGGATCAGCCGAGTGGTTCTTGTGGGAGAACAACTCCATTTGGCTCACTAACTTCACACACCATCAGGCTTCCAAGCAGCTCTCAAGGAAACTCAGTTTTCACACTCTATGCTTAGTGCTCTTTGTGTGCCCAGGACTGAAATGAAGCTTGGTCAGCATCCCAGACAAACGAATGCTCCACATGCGGGTTTCACATGCCACCAACTCCACATTCACAGGCAACTTCAGCGCCACAGCCGTTTTCAGATAGCCCTCAATGCAAAGGCTCTAGACGCAAATATTGGTGTGAGAGCTAATTCAATCAAGGAAACACTGCATGTTGGTGAAGGGCATATTGAAGAAGGATCAGCCGAGTGGTTCTTGTGGGAGAACAACTCCATTTGGCTCACTAACTTCACACACCATCAGGCTTCCAAGCAGCTCTCAAGGAAACTCAGTTTTCACACTCTATGCTTAGTGCCCTTTGAGTGCATTATCTAGGAATGAACCTGGTAGAGTATCCCACACAAACGAATGCTCCACATGCGGGTTTCACATGCCACCAACTCCACATTCACAGGCAACTTCAGCGCCACAGCCGTTTTCAGATAGCCCTCAATGCAAAGGCTCTAGACGCAAATATTGGTGTGAGAGCTAATTCAATCAAGGAAACACTGCATGTTGGTGAAGGGCATATTGAAGAAGGATCAGCCGAGTGGTTCTTGTGGGAGAACAACTCCATTTGGCTCACTAACTTCACACACCATCAGGCTTCCAAGCAGCTCTCAAGGAAACTCAGTTTTCACACTCTATGCTTAGTGCCCTTTGTATGGCTAGGACTGAAATGAACCTGGTAGAGCATCCACACAAACGAATGCTCCACATGCAGGTTTCACATGCCACCAACTCCACATTCACAGGCAACTTCAGCGCCACAGCCGTTTTCAGATAGCCCTCAATGCAAAGGCTCTAGACGCAAATATTGGTGTGAGAGCTAATTCAATCAAGGAAACACTGCATGTTGGTGAAGGGCATATTGAAGAAGGATCAGCCGAGTGGTTCTTGTGGGAGAACAACTCCATTTGGCTCACTAACTTCACACACCATCAGGCTTCCAAGCAGCTCTCAAGGAAACTCAGTTTTCACACTCTATGCTTAGTGCTCTTTGTGTGCCAGGACTGAAATGAAGCTTGGTCAGCATCCCACACAAACGAATGCTCCACATGCGGGTTTCACATGCCACCAACTCACATTCACAGGCAACTTCAGCGCCACAGCCGTTTTCAGATAGCCCTCAATGCAAAGGCTCTAGACGCAAATATTGGTGTGAGAGCTAATTCAATCAAGGAAACACTGCCTGTTGGTGAAGGGCATATTGAAGAAGGATCAGCCGAGTGGTTCTTGTGGAGAACAACTCCATTTGGCTCACTAACTTCACACACCATCAGGCTTCCAAGCAGCTCTCAAGGAAACTCAGTTTTCACACTCTATGCTTAGTGCCCTTTGTATGGCTAGGACTGAAATGAACCTGGTAGAGCATCCCACACAAACGAATGCTCCACATGCGGGTTTCACATGCCACCAACTCCACATTCACAGGCAACTTCAGCGCCACAGCCGTTTCAGATAGCCCTCAATGCAAAGGCTCTAGACGCAAATATTGGTGTGAGAGCTAATTCAATCAAGGAAACACTGCATGTTGGTGAAGGGCATATTGAAAAAGGATCAGCCGAGCGGTTCTTGTGGGAGAACAACTCCATTTGGCTCACTAACTTCACACATCATCAGGCTTCCAAGCTGCTCTCAAGGAAACTCAGTTTTCACACTCTATGCTTAGTGCCCTTTGTATGGCTAGGACTGAAATGAACCTGGTAGATCATCGCACACAAACGAATGCTCCACATGCGGTTTCACATGCCACCAACTCCAGCATTCACAGGCAACTTCAGCGCCACAGCCGTTTTCAGGTAGCCCTCAATGCAAAGGCTCTAGACGCAAATATTGGTGTGAGAGCTAATTCAATCAAGGAAACACTGCATGTTGGTGAAGGGCATATTGAAGAAGGATCAGCCGAGTGGTTCTTGTGGAGAACAACTCCATTTGGCTCACTAACTTCACACACCATCAGGCTTCCAAGCAGCTCTCAAGGAAACTCAGTTTTCACACTCTATGCTTAGTGCTCTTTGTGTGCCCAGGACTGAAATGAAGCTTGGTCAGCATCCCAGACAAACGAATGCTCCACATGCGGGTTTCACATGCCACCAACTCCACAA
>NW_026699565.1:0-25752 GCF_030435755.1 Ochotona princeps
CATGTGAAACCCGCATGTGGAGCATTCATTTGTGTGGGATGCTCTACCAGGTTCATTTCAGTCCTAGCCATACAAAGGGCACTAAGCATAGAGTGTGAAAACTGAGTTTCCTTGAGAGCTGCTTGGAAGCCTGATGGTGTGTGAAGTTAGTGAGCCAAATGGAGTTGTTCTCCCACAAGAACCACTTGGCTGATCCTTCTTCAATATGCCCTTCACCAACATGCAGTGTTTCCTTGATTGAATTAGCTCTCACACCAATATTTGCGTCTAGAGCCTTTGCATTGAGGGCTATCTGAAAACGGCTGTGGCGCTGAAGTTGACTGTGAATGTGGAGTTGGTGGCATGTGAAACCCGCATGTGGAGCATTCGTTTGTGTGGGATGCTCTACCAGGTTCCTAGATAATGCACTCAAAGGGCACTAAGCATAGAGTGTGAAAACTGAGTTTCCTTGAGAGCTGCTTGGAAGCCTGATGGTGTGTGAAGTTAGTGAGCCAAATGGAGTTGTTCTCCCACAAGAACCACTCGGCTGATCCTTCTTCAATATGCCCTTCACCAACATGCAGTGTTTCCTTGATTGAATTAGCTCTCACACCAATATTTGCGTCTAGAGCCTTTGCATTGAGGGCTATCTGAAAACGGCTGTGGCGCTGAAGTTGCCTTTGAATGTGGAGTTGGTGGCATGTGAAACCCGCATGTGGAGCATTCGTTTGTGTGGGATGCTCTACCAGGTTCATTTCAGTCCTAGCCATACAAAGGGCACTAAGCATAGAGTGTGAAAACTGAGTTTCCTTGAGAGCTGCTTGGAAGCCTGATGGTGTGTGAAGTTAGTGAGCCAAATGGAGTTGTTCTCCCACAAGAACCACTCGGCTGATCCTTCTTCAATATGCCCTTCACCAACATGCAGTGTTTCCTTGATTGAATTAGCTCTCACACCAATATTTGCGTCTAGAGCCTTTGCATTGAGGGCTATCTGAAAACGGCTGTGGCACTGAAGTTGCCTGTGAATGTGGAGTTGGTGGCATGTGAAACCCGCATGTGGAGCATTCGTTTGTGTGGGATGCTCTACCAGGTTCATTTCAGTCCTAGCCATACAAAGGGCACTAAGCATAGAGTGTGAAAACTGAGTTTCCTTGAGAGCTGCTTGGAAGCCTGATGGTGTGTGAAGTTAGTGAGCCAAATGGAGTTGTTCTCCCACAAGAACCACTCGGCTGATCCTTCTTCAATATGCCCTTCACCAACATGCAGTGTTTCCTTGATTGAATTAGCTCTCACAACAATATTTGCGTCTAGAGCCTTTGCATTGAGGGCTATCTGAAAACGGCTGTGGCGCTGAAGTTGCCTGTGAATGTGGAGTTGGTGGCATGTGAAACCCGCATGTGGAGCATTCGTTTGTGTGGGATGCTGACCAAACTTCATTTCAGTCCTGAGCACACAAAGAGCACTAAGCATAGAGTGTGAAAACTGAGTTTCCTTGAGAGCTGCTTGGAAGCCTGATGGTGTGTGAAGTTAGTGAGCCAAATGGAGTTGTTCTCCCACAAGAACCACTCGGCTGATCCTTCTTCAATATGCCCTTCACCAACATGCAGTGTTTCCTTGATTGAATTAGCTCTCACACCAATATTTGCGTCTAGAGCCTTTGCATTGAGGGCTATCTGAAAACGGCTGTGGCGCTGAATTTGCCTGTGAATGTGGAGTTGGTTGCATGTGAAACCCGCATGTGGAGCATTCATTTGTGTGGGATGCTCTACCAGGTTCATTTCAGTCCTAGCCATACAAAGGGCACTAAGCATAGAGTGTGAAAACTGAGTTTCCTTGAGAGCTGCTTGGAAGCCTGATGGTGTGTGAAGTTAGTGAGCCAAATGGAGTTGTTCTCCCACAAGAACCACTCGGCTGATCCTTCTTCAATATGCCCTTCACCAACATGCAGTGTTTCCTTGATTGAATTAGCTCTCACACCAATATTTGCGTCTAGAGCCTTTGCATTGAGGGCTATCTGAAAACGGCTGTGGCGCTGAAGTTGCCTGTGAATGTGGAGTTGGTGGCATGTGAAACCCGCATGTGGAGCATTCGTTTGTGTGGGATGCTCTACCAGGTTCATTTCAGTCCTAGCCATACAAAGGGCACTAAGCATAGAGTGTGAAAACTGAGTTTCCTTGAGAGCTGCTTGGAAGCCTGATGGTGTGTGAAGTTAGTGAGCCAAATGGAGTTGTTCTCCCACAAGAACCACTCGGCTGATCCTTCTTCAATATGCCCTTCACCAACATGCAGTGTTGCCTTGATTGAATTAGCTCTCACACCAATATTTGCGTCTAGAGCCTTTGCATTGAGGGCTATCTGAAAACGGCTGTGGCGCTGAAGTTGCCTGTGAATGTGGAGTTGGTGGCATGTGAAACCCGCATGTGGAGCATTCGTTTGTGTGGGATGCTGACCCAGTTTCATTTCAGTGCTGGGCACATAAAGAGCACTAAGCATAGAGTGTGAAAACTGAGTTTCCTAGAGAGCTGCTTGGAAGCCTGATGGTGTGTGAAGTTAGTGAGCCAAATGGAGTTGTTCTCCCACAAGAACCACTCGGCTGATCCTTCTTCAATATGCCCTTCACCAACATGCAGTGTTTCCTTGATTGAATTAGCTCTCACAACAATATTTGCGTCTAGAGCCTGTGCATTGAGGGCTATCTGAAAATGGCTGTGGCTCTGAAGTTGCCTGTGAATGTGGAGTTGGTGGCATGTGAAACCGCATGTGGAGCATTCGTTTGTGTGGGATGCTCTACCAGGTTCATTCCTAGATAATGCACTCAAAGGGCACTAAGCATAGAGTGTGAAAACTGAGTTTCTTTGAGAGCTGCTTGGAAGCCTGATGGTGTGTGAAGTTAGTGAGCCAAATGGAGTTGTTCTCCCACAAGAACCACTCGGCTGATCCTTCTTCAATATGCCCTTCACCAACATGCAGTGTTTCCTTGATTGAATTAGCTCTCACAACAATATTTGCGTCTAGAGCCTTTGCATTGAGGGCTATCTGAAAACGGCTGTGGTGCTGAAGTTGCCTGTGAATGTGGAGTTGGTGGCATGTGAAACCCGCATGTGGAGCATTCGTTTGTGCGGGATGCTCTACCAGGTTCATTCCTAGATAATGCACTCAAAGGGCACTAAGCATAGAGTGTGAAAACTGAGTTTCCTTGAGAGCTGCTTGGAAGCCTGATGGTGTGTGAAGTTAGTGAGCCAAATGGAGTTGTTCTCCCACAAGAACCACTCGGCTGATCCTTCTTCAATATGCCCTTCACCAACATGCAGTGTTTCCTTGATTGAATTAGCTCTCACACCAATATTTGCGTCTAGAGCCTTTGCATTGAGGGCTATCTGAAAATGGCTGTGGCGCTGAAGTTGCCTGTGAATGTGGAGTTGGTTGCATGTGAAACCCGCATGTGGAGCATTCGTTTGTGTGGGATGCTCTACCAGGTTCATTTCAGTCCTAGCCATACAAAGGGCACTAAGCATAGAGTGTGAAAACTGAGTTTCCTTGAGAGCTGCTTGGAAGCCTGATGGTGTGTGAAGTTAGTGAGCCAAATGGAGTTGTTCTCCCACAAGAACCACTCGGCTGATCCTTCTTCAATATGCCCTTCACCAACATGCAGTGTTGCCTTGATTGAATTAGCTCTCACACCAATATTTGCGTCTAGAGCCTTTGCATTGAGGGCTATCTGAAAACGGCTGTGGCGCTGAAGTTGCCTGTGAATGTGGAGTTGGTGGCATGTGAAACCCGCATGTGGAGCATTCGTTTGTGTGGGATGCTGACCAAACTTCATTTCAGTCCTGGGCACACAAAGAGCACTAAGCATAGAGTGTGAAAACTGAGTTTCCTTGAGAGCTGCTTGGAAGCCTGATGGTGTGTGAAGTTAGTGAGCCAAATGGAGTTGTTCTCCCACAAGAACCACTCGGCTGATCCTTCTTCAATATGCCCTTCACCAACATGCAGTGTTTCCTTGATTGAATTAGCTCTCACAACAATATTTGCGTCTAGAGCCTGTGCATTGAGGGCTATCTGAAAATGGCTGTGGCTCTGAAGTTGCCTGTGAATGTGGAGTTGGTGGCATGTGAAACCCGCATGTGGAGCATTCGTTTGTGTGGGATGCTCTACCAGGTTCATTCCTAGATAATGCACTCAAAGGGCACTAAGCATAGAGTGTGAAAACTGAGTTTCTTTGAGAGCTGCTTGGAAGCCTGATGGTGTGTGAAGTTAGTGAGCCAAATGGAGTTGTTCTCCCACAAGAACCACTCGGCTGATCCTTCTTCAATATGCCCTTCACCAACATGCAGTGTTTCCTTGATTGAATTAGCTCTCACAACAATATTTGCGTCTAGAGCCTTTGCATTGAGGGCTATCTGAAAACGGCTGTGGTGCTGAAGTTGCCTGTGAATGTGGAGTTGGTGGCATGTGAAACCCGCATGTGGAGCATTCGTTTGTGCGGGATGCTCTACCAGGTTCATTCCTAGATAATGCACTCAAAGGGCACTAAGCATAGAGTGTGAAAACTGAGTTTCCTTGAGAGCTGCTTGGAAGCCTGATGGTGTGTGAAGTTAGTGAGCCAAATGGAGTTGTTCTCCCACAAGAACCACTCGGCTGATCCTTCTTCAATATGCCCTTCACCAACATGCAGTGTTTCCTTGATTGAATTAGCTCTCACACCAATATTTGCGTCTAGAGCCTTTGCATTGAGGGCTATCTGAAAATGGCTGTGGCGCTGAAGTTGCCTGTGAATGTGGAGTTGGTTGCATGTGAAACCCGCATGTGGAGCATTCGTTTGTGTGGGATGCTCTACCAGGTTCATTTCAGTCCTAGCCATACAAAGGGCACTAAGCATAGAGTGTGAAAACTGAGTTTCCTTGAGAGCTGCTTGGAAGCCTGATGGTGTGTGAAGTTAGTGAGCCAAATGGAGTTGTTCTCCCACAAGAACCACTCGGCTGATCCTTCTTCAATATGCCCTTCACCAACATGCAGTGTTGCCTTGATTGAATTAGCTCTCACACCAATATTTGCGTCTAGAGCCTTTGCATTGAGGGCTATCTGAAAACGGCTGTGGCGCTGAAGTTGCCTGTGAATGTGGAGTTGGTGGCATGTGAAACCCGCATGTGGAGCATTCGTTTGTGTGGGATGCTGACCAAACTTCATTTCAGTCCTGGGCACACAAAGAGCACTAAGCATAGAGTGTGAAAACTGAGTTTCCTTGAGAGCTGCTTGGAAGCCTGATGGTGTGTGAAGTTAGTGAGCCAAATGGAGTTGTTCTCCCACAAGAACCACTCGGCTGATCCTTCTTCAATATGCCCTTCACCAACATGCAGTGTTTCCTTGATTGAATTAGCTCTCACACCAATATTTGCGTCTAGAGCCTTTGCATTGAGGGCTATCTGAAAACGGCTGTGGCGCTGAAGTTGCCTGTGAATGTGGAGTTGGTGGCATGTGAAACCCGCATGTGGAGCATTCATTTGTGTGGGATGCTCTACCAGGTTCATTTCAGTCCTAGCCATACAAAGGGCACTAAGCATAGAGTGTGAAAACTGAGTTTCCTTGAGAGCTGCTTGGAAGCCTGATGGTGTGTGAAGTTAGTGAGCCAAATGGAGTTGTTCTCCCACAAGAACCACTCGGCTGATCCTTCTTCAATATGCCCTTCACCAACATGCAGTGTTTCCTTGATTGAATTAGCTCTCACACCAATATTTGCGTCTAGAGCCTTTGCATTGAGGGCTATCTGAAAACGGCTGTGGCGCTGAAGTTGCCTGTGAATGTGGAGTTGGTGGCATGTGAAACCCGCATGTGGAGCATTCGTTTGTGTGGGATGCTGACCCAGTTTCATTTCAGTGCTGGGCACATAAAGAGCACTAAACATAGAGTGTGAAAACTGAGTTTCCTAGAGAGCTGCTTGGAAGCCTGATGGTGTGTGAAGTTAGTGAGCCAAATGGAGTTGTTCTCCCACAAGAACCACTCGGCTGATCCTTCTTCAATATGCCCTTCACCAACATGCAGTGTTTCCTTGATTGAATTAGCTCTCACACCAATATTTGCGTCTAGAGCCTTTGCATTGAGGGCTATCTGAAAACGGCTGTGGCGCTGAAGTTGCCTGTGAATGTGGAGTTGGTGGCATGTGAAACCCGCATGTGGAGCATTCGTTTGTGTGGGATGCTCTACCAGGTTCATTCCTAGATAATGCACTCAAAGGGCACTAAGCATAGAGTGTGAAAACTGAGTTTCCTTGAGAGCTGCTTGGAAGCCTGATGGTGTGTGAAGTTAGTGAGCCAAATGGAGTTGTTCTCCCACAAGAACCACTCGGCTGATCCTTCTTCAATATGCCCTTCACCAACATGCAGTGTTTCCTTGATTGAATTAGCTCTCACACCAATATTTGCGTCTAGAGCCTTTGCATTGAGGGCTATCTGAAAATGGCTGTGGCGCTGAAGTTGCCTGTGAATGTGGAGTTGGTGGCATGTGAAACCCGCATGTGGAGCATTCGTTTGTGTGGGATGCTCTACCAGGTTCATTCCTAGATAATGCACTCAAAGGGCACTAAGCATACAGTGTGAAAACTGAGTTTCCTTGAGAGCTGCTTGGAAGCCTGATGGTGTGTGAAGTTAGTGAGCCAAATGGAGTTGTTCTCCCACAAGAACCACTCGGCTGATCCTTCTTCAATATGCCCTTCACCAACATGCAGTGTTTCCTTGATTGAATTAGCTCTCACAACAATATTTGCGTCTAGAGCCTTTGCATTGAGGGCTATCTGAAAACGGCTGTGGCGCTGAAGTTGCCTGTGAATGTGGAGTTGGTGGCATGTGAAACCCGCATGTGGAGCATTCATTTGTGTGGGATGCTCTACCAGGTTCATTTCAGTCCTAGCCATACAAAGGGCACTAAGCATAGAGTGTGAAAACTGAGTTTCCTTGAGAGCTGCTTGGAAGCCTGATGGTGTGTGAAGTTAGTGAGCCAAATGGAGTTGTTCTCCCACAAGAACCACTCGGCTGATCCTTCTTCAATATGCCCTTCACCAACATGCAGTGTTTCCTTGATTGAATTAGCTCTCACACCAATATTTGCGTCTAGAGCCTTTGCATTGAGGGCTATCTGAAAACGGCTGTGGCACTGAAGTTGCCTGTGAATGTGGAGTTGGTGGCATGTGAAACCCGCATGTGGAGCATTCGTTTGTGTGGGATGCTCTACCAGGTTCATTTCAGTCCTAGCCATACAAAGGGCACTAAGCATAGAGTGTGAAAACTGAGTTTCCTTGAGAGCTGCTTGGAAGCCTGATGGTGTGTGAAGTTAGTGAGCCAAATGGAGTTGTTCTCCCACAAGAACCACTCGGCTGATCCTTCTTCAATATGCCCTTCACCAACATGCAGTGTTTCCTTGATTGAATTAGCTCTCACAACAATATTTGCGTCTAGAGCCTTTGCATTGAGGGCTATCTGAAAACGGCTGTGGCGCTGAAGTTGCCTGTGAATGTGGAGTTGGTGGCATGTGAAACCCGCATGTGGAGCATTCATTTGTGTGGGATGCTCTACCAGGTTCATTTCAGTCCTAGCCATACAAAGGGCACTAAGCATAGAGTGTGAAAACTGAGTTTCCTTGAGAGCTGCTTGGAAGCCTGATGGTGTGTGAAGTTAGTGAGCCAAATAGAGTTGTTCTCCCACAAGAACCACTCGGCTGATCCTTCTTCAATATGCCCTTCACCAACATGCAGTGTTTCCTTGATTGAATTAGCTCTCACACCAATATTTGCGTCTAGAGCCTTTGCATTGAGGGCTATCTGAAAACGGCTGTGGCACTGAAGTTGCCTGTGAATGTGGAGTTGGTGGCATGTGAAACCCGCATGTGGAGCATTCGTTTGTGTGGGATGCTCTACCAGGTTCATTTCAGTCCTAGCCATACAAAGGGCACTAAGCATAGAGTGTGAAAACTGAGTTTCCTTGAGAGCTGCTTGGAAGCCTGATGGTGTGTGAAGTTAGTGAGCCAAATGGAGTTGTTCTCCCACAAGAACCACTCGGCTGATCCTTCTTCAATATGCCCTTCACCAACATGCAGTGTTTCCTTGATTGAATTAGCTCTCACACCAATATTTGCGTCTAGAGCCTTTGCATTGAGGGCTATCTGAAAACGGCTGTGGCGCTGAAGTTGCCTGTGAATGTGGAGTTGGTGGCATGTGAAACCCGCATGTGGAGCATTCATTTGTGTGGGATGCTCTACCAGGGTCATTTCAGTCCTAGCCATACAAAGGGCACTAAGCATAGAGTGTGAAAACTGAGTTTCCTTGAGAGCTGCTTGGAAGCCTGATGGTGTGTGAAGTTAGTGAGCCAAATGGAGTTGTTCTCCCACAAGAACCACTCAGCTGATCCTTCTTCAATATGCCCTTCACCAACATGCAGTGTTTCCTTGATTGAATTAGCTCTCACACCAATATTTGCGTCTAGAGCCTTTGCATTGAGGGCTATCTGAAAACGGCTGTGGCGCTGGAGTTGCCTGTGAATGTGGAGTTGGTGGCATGTGAAACCCGCATGTGGAGCATTCGTTTGTGTGGGATGCTCTACCAGGTTCATTTCAGTCCTAGCCATACAAAGGGCACTAAGCATAGAGTGTGAAAACTGAGTTTCCTTGAGAGCTGTTTGGAAGCCTGATGGTGTGTGAAGTTAGTGAGCCAAATGGAGTTGTTCTCCCACAAGAACCACTCGGCTGATCCTTCTTCAATATGCCCTTCACCAACATGCAGTGTTTCCTTGATTGAATTAGCTCTCACACCAATATTTGCGTCTAGAGCCTTTGCATTGAGGGCTATCTGAAAACGGCTGTGGCGCTGAAGTTGCCTGTGAATGTGGAGTTGGTGGCATGTGAAACCCGCATGTGGAGCATTCGTTTGTGTGGGATGCTCTACCAGGTTCATTCCTAGATAATGCACTCAAAGGGCACTAAGCATAGAGTGTGAAAACTGAGTTTCCTTGAGAGCTGCTTGGAAGCCTGATGGTGTGTGAAGTTAGTGAGCCAAATGGAGTTGTTCTCCCACAAGAACCACTCGGCTGATCCTTCTTCAATATGCCCTTCACCAACATGCAGTGTTTCCTTGATTGAATTAGCTCTCACAACAATATTTGCGTCTAGAGCCTTTGCATTGAGGGCTATCTGAAAACGGCTGTGGTGCTGAAGTTGCCTGTGAATGTGGAGTTGGTGGCATGTGAAACCCGCATGTAGAGCATTCGTTTGTGTGGGATGCTCTACCAGGTTCATTCCTAGATAATGCACTCAAAGGGCACTAAGCATAGAGTGTGAAAACTGAGTTTCCTTGAGAGCTGCTTGGAAGCCTGATGGTGTGTGAAGTTAGTGAGCCAAATGGAGTTGTTCTCCCACAAGAACCACTCGGCTGATCCTTCTTCAATATGCCCTTCACCAACATGCAGTGTTTCCTTGATTGAATTAGCTCTCACACCAATATTTGCGTCTAGAGCCTTTGCATTGAGGGCTATCTGAAAACGGCTGTGGCGCTGAAGTTGCCTGTGAATGTGGAGTTGGTGGCATGTGAAACCCGCATGTGGAGCATTCGTTTGTGTGGGATGCTCTACCAGGTTCATTCCTAGATAATGCACTCAAAGGGCACTAAGCATACAGTGTGAAAACTGAGTTTCCTTGAGAGCTGCTTGGAAGCCTGATGGTGTGTGAAGTTAGTGAGCCAAATGGAGTTGTTCTCCCACAAGAACCACTCGGCTGATCCTTCTTCAATATGCCCTTCACCAACATGCAGTGTTTCCTTGATTGAATTAGCTCTCACACCAATATTTGCGTCTAGAGCCTTTGCATTGAGGGCTATCTGAAAATGGCTGTGGCGCTGAAGTTGCCTGTGAATGTGGAGTTGGTGGCATGTGAAACCCGCATGTGGAGCATTCGTTTGTGTGGGATGCTCTACCGGGTTCATTCCTAGATAATGCACTCAAAGGGCACTAAGCATAGAGTGTGAAAACTGAGTTTCCTTGAGAGCTGCTTGGAAGCCTGATGGTGTGTGAAGTTAGTGAGCCAAATGGAGTTGTTCTCCCACAAGAACCACTCGGCTGATCCTTCTTCAATATGCCCTTCACCAACATGCAGTGTTTCCTTGATTGAATTAGCTCTCACAACAATATTTGCGTCTAGAGCCTTTGCATTGAGGGCTATCTGAAAACGGCTGTGGCGCTGAAGTTGCCTGTGAATGTGGAGTTGGTGGCATGTGAAACCCGCATGTGGAGCATTCATTTGTGTGGGATGCTCTACCAGGTTCATTTCAGTCCTAGCCATACAAAGGGCACTAAGCATAGAGTGTGAAAACTGAGTTTCCTTGAGAGCTGCTTGGAAGCCTGATGGTGTGTGAAGTTAGTGAGCCAAATGGAGTTGTTCTCCCACAAGAACCACTCGGCTGATCCTTCTTCAATATGCCCTTCACCAACATGCAGTGTTTCCTTGATTGAATTAGCTCTCACACCAATATTTGCGTCTAGAGCCTTTGCATTGAGGGCTATCTGAAAACGGCTGTGGCACTGAAGTTGCCTGTGAATGTGGAGTTGGTGGCATGTGAAACCCGCATGTGGAGCATTCGTTTGTGTGGGATGCTCTACCAGGTTCATTTCAGTCCTAGCCATACAAAGGGCACTAAGCATAGAGTGTGAAAACTGAGTTTCCTTGAGAGCTGCTTGGAAGCCTGATGGTGTGTGAAGTTAGTGAGCCAAATGGAGTTGTTCTCCCACAAGAACCACTCAGCTGATCCTTCTTCAATATGCCCTTCACCAACATGCAGTGTTTCCTTGATTGAATTAGCTCTCACACCAATATTTGCGTCTAGAGCCTTTGCATTGAGGGCTATCTGAAAACGGCTGTGGCGCTGGAGTTGCCTGTGAATGTGGAGTTGGTGGCATGTGAAACCCGCATGTGGAGCATTCGTTTGTGTGGGATGCTCTACCAGGTTCATTTCAGTCCTAGCCATACAAAGGGCACTAAGCATAGAGTGTGAAAACTGAGTTTCCTTGAGAGCTGTTTGGAAGCCTGATGGTGTGTGAAGTTAGTGAGCCAAATGGAGTTGTTCTCCCACAAGAACCACTCGGCTGATCCTTCTTCAATATGCCCTTCACCAACATGCAGTGTTTCCTTGATTGAATTAGCTCTCACACCAATATTTGCGTCTAGAGCCTTTGCATTGAGGGCTATCTGAAAACGGCTGTGGCGCTGAAGTTGCCTGTGAATGTGGAGTTGGTGGCATGTGAAACCCGCATGTGGAGCATTCGTTTGTGTGGGATGCTCTACCAGGTTCATTCCTAGATAATGCACTCAAAGGGCACTAAGCATAGAGTGTGAAAACTGAGTTTCCTTGAGAGCTGCTTGGAAGCCTGATGGTGTGTGAAGTTAGTGAGCCAAATGGAGTTGTTCTCCCACAAGAACCACTCGGCTGATCCTTCTTCAATATGCCCTTCACCAACATGCAGTGTTTCCTTGATTGAATTAGCTCTCACAACAATATTTGCGTCTAGAGCCTTTGCATTGAGGGCTATCTGAAAACGGCTGTGGTGCTGAAGTTGCCTGTGAATGTGGAGTTGGTGGCATGTGAAACCCGCATGTGGAGCATTCGTTTGTGTGGGATGCTCTACCAGGTTCATTCCTAGATAATGCACTCAAAGGGCACTAAGCATAGAGTGTGAAAACTGAGTTTCCTTGAGAGCTGCTTGGAAGCCTGATGGTGTGTGAAGTTAGTGAGCCAAATGGAGTTGTTCTCCCACAAGAACCACTCGGCTGATCCTTCTTCAATATGCCCTTCACCAACATGCAGTGTTTCCTTGATTGAATTAGCTCTCACACCAATATTTGCGTCTAGAGCCTTTGCATTGAGGGCTATCTGAAAACGGCTGTGGCGCTGAAGTTGCCTGTGAATGTGGAGTTGGTGGCATGTGAAACCCGCATGTGGAGCATTCGTTTGTGTGGGATGCTCTACCAGGTTCATTCCTAGATAATGCACTCAAAGGGCACTAAGCATACAGTGTGAAAACTGAGTTTCCTTGAGAGCTGCTTGGAAGCCTGATGGTGTGTGAAGTTAGTGAGCCAAATGGAGTTGTTCTCCCACAAGAACCACTCGGCTGATCCTTCTTCAATATGCCCTTCACCAACATGCAGTGTTTCCTTGATTGAATTAGCTCTCACACCAATATTTGCGTCTAGAGCCTTTGCATTGAGGGCTATCTGAAAACGGCTGTGGCGCTGAAGTTGCCTGTGAATGTGGAGTTGGTGGCATGTGAAACCCGCATGTGGAGCATTCGTTTGTGTGGGATGCTCTACCAGGTTCATTCCTAGATAATGCACTCAAAGGGCACTAAGCATAGAGTGTGAAAACTGAGTTTCCTTGAGAGCTGCTTGGAAGCCTGATGGTGTGTGAAGTTAGTGAGCCAAATGGAGTTGTTCTCCCACAAGAACCACTCGGCTGATCCTTCTTCAATATGCCCTTCACCAACATGCAGTGTTTCCTTGATTGAATTAGCTCTCACAACAATATTTGCGTCTAGAGCCTTTGCATTGAGGGCTATCTGAAAACGGCTGTGGCGCAGAAGTTGCCTGTGAATGTGGAGTTGGTGGCATGTGAAACCCGCATGTGGAGCATTCGTTTGTGTGGGATGTTGACCAAGCTTCATTTCAGTCCTTGGCACACAAAGATCACTAAGCATAGAGTGTGAAAACTGAGTTTCCTTGAGAGCTGCTTGGAAGCCTGATGGTGTGTGAAGTTAGTGAGCCAAATGGAGTTGTTCTCCCACAAGAACCACTCGGCTGATCCTTCTTCAATATGCCCTTCACCAACATGCAGTGTTTCCTTGATTGAATTAGCTCTCACACCAATATTGGCGTCTAGAGCCTTTGCATTGAGGGCTATCTGAAAACGGCTGTGGCGCTGAAGTTGCCTGTGAATGTGGAGTTGGTGGCATGTGAAACCCGCATGTGGAGCATTCGTTTGTGTGGGATGCTCTACCAGGTTCATTCCTAGATAATGCACTCAAAGGGCACTAAGCATAGAGTGTGAAAACTGAGTTTCCGTGAGAGCTGCTTGGAAGCCTGATGGTGTGAGAAGTTAGTGAGCCAAATGGAGTTGTTCTCCCACAAGAACCACTCGGCTGATCCTTCTTCAATATGCCCTTCACCAACATGCAGTGTTTCCTTGATTGAATTAGCTCTCACACCAATATTTGCGTCTAGAGCCTTTGCATTGAGGGCTATCTGAAAACGGCTGTGGCGCTGAAGTTGCCTGTGAATGTGGAGTTGGTGGCATGTGAAACCCGCATGTGGAGCATTCGTTTGTGTGGGATGCTCTACCAGGTTCATTCCTAGATAATGCACTCAAAGGGCACTAAGCATAGAGTGTGAAAACTGAGTTTCCTTGAGAGCTGCTTGGAAGCCTGATGGTGTGTGAAGTTAGTGAGCCAAATGGAGTTGTTCTCCCACAAGATCCACTCAGCTGATCCTTCTTCAATATGCCCTTCACCAACATGCAGTGTTTCCTTGATTGAATTAGCTCTCACACCAATATTTGCGTCTAGAGCCTTTGCATTGAGGGCTATCTGAAAACGGCTGTGGCGCTGAAGTTGCCTGTGAATGTGGAGTTGGTGGCATGTGAAACCCGCATGTGGAGCATTCATTTGTGTGGGATGCTCTACCAGGTTCATTTCAGTCCTAGCCATACAAAGGGCACTAAGCATAGAGTGTGAAAACTGAGTTTCCTTGAGAGCTGCTTGGAAGCCTGATGGTGTGTGAAGTTAGTGAGCCAAATGGAGTTGTTCTCCCACAAGAACCACTCGGCTGATCCTTCTTCAATATGCCCTTCACCAACATGCAGTGTTTCCTTGATTGAATTAGCTCTCACACCAATATTTGCGTCTAGAGCCTTTGCATTGAGGGCTATCTGAAAACGGCTGTGGCACTGAAGTTGCCTGTGAATGTGGAGTTGGTGGCATGTGAAACCCGCATGTGGAGCATTCGTTTGTGTGGGATGCTCTACCAGGTTCATTTCAGTCCTAGCCATACAAAGGGCACTAAGCATAGAGTGTGAAAACTGAGTTTCCTTGAGAGCTGCTTGGAAGCCTGATGGTGTGTGAAGTTAGTGAGCCAAATGGAGTTGTTCTCCCACAAGAACCACTCGGCTGATCCTTCTTCAATATGCCCTTCACCAACATGCAGTGTTTCCTTGATTGAATTAGCTCTCACACCAATATTTGCGTCTAGAGCCTTTGCATTGAGGGCTATCTGAAAACGGCTGTGGCGCAGAAGTTGCCTGTGAATGTGGAGTTGGTGGCATGTGAAACCCGCATGTGTAGCATTCATTTGTGTGGGATGCTCTACCAGGGTCATTTCAGTCCTAGCCATACAAAGGGCACTAAGCATAGAGTGTGAAAACTGAGTTTCCTTGAGAGCTGCTTGGAAGCCTGATGGTGTGTGAAGTTAGTGAGCCAAATGGAGTTGTTCTCCCACAAGAACCACTCAGCTGATCCTTCTTCAATATGCCCTTCACCAACATGCAGTGTTTCCTTGATTGAATTAGCTCTCACACCAATATTTGCGTCTAGAGCCTTTGCATTGAGGGCTATCTGAAAACGGCTGTGGCGCTGGAGTTGCCTGTGAATGTGGAGTTGGTGGCATGTGAAACCCGCATGTGGAGCATTCGTTTGTGTGGGATGCTCTACCAGGTTCATTTCAGTCCTAGCCATACAAAGGGCACTAAGCATAGAGTGTGAAAACTGAGTTTCCTTGAGAGCTGCTTGGAAGCCTGATGGTGTGTGAAGTTAGTGAGCCAAATGGAGTTGTTCTCCCACAAGAACCACTCGGCTGATCCTTCTTCAATATGCCCTTCACCAACATGCAGTGTTTCCTTGATTGAATTAGCTCTCACACCAATATTTGCGTCTAGAGCCTTTGCATTGAGGGCTATCTGAAAACGGCTGTGGCGCTGAAGTTGCCTGTGAATGTGGAGTTGGTGGCATGTGAAACCCGCATGTGGAGCATTCGTTTGTGTGGGATGCTCTACCAGGTTCATTCCTAGATAATGCACTCAAAGGGCACTAAGCATAGAGTGTGAAAACTGAGTTTCCTTGAGAGCTGCTTGGAAGCCTGATGGTGTGTGAAGTTAGTGAGCCAAATGGAGTTGTTCTCCCACAAGAACCACTCGGCTGATCCTTCTTCAATATGCCCTTCACCAACATGCAGTGTTTCCTTGATTGAATTAGCTCTCACACCAATATTTGCGTCTAGAGCCTTTGCATTGAGGGCTATCTGAAAACGGCTGTGGCGCAGAAGTTGCCTGTGAATGTGGAGTTGGTGGCATGTGAAACCCGCATGTGGAGCATTCGTTTGTGTGGGATGTTGACCAAGCTTCATTTCAGTCCTGGGCACACAAGGAGCACTAAGCATAGAGTGTGAAAACTGAGTTTCCTTGAGAGCTGCTTGGAAGCCTGATGGTGTGTGAAGTTAGTGAGCCAAATGGAGTTGTTCTCCCACAAGAACCACTCGGCTGATCCTTCTTCAATATGCCCTTCACCAACATGCAGTGTTTCCTTGATTGAATTATCTCTCACACCAATATTTGCGTCTAGAGCCTTTGCATTGAGGGCTATCTGAAAACGGCTGTGGCGCTGAAGTTGCCTGTGAATGTGGAGTTGGTGGCATGTGAAACCCGCATGTGGAGCATTCGTTTGTGTGGGATGCTCTACCAGGTTCATTCCTAGATAATGCACTCAAAGGGCACTAAGCATAGAGTGTGAAAACTGAGTTTCCGTGAGATCTGCTTGGAAGCCTGATGGTGTGTGAAGTTAGTGAGCCAAATGGAGT
Source organism: Ochotona princeps (assembly GCF_030435755.1). Classification (NCBI taxonomy): domain Eukaryota; kingdom Metazoa; phylum Chordata; class Mammalia; order Lagomorpha; family Ochotonidae; genus Ochotona; species Ochotona princeps. The sequence goes on from NW_026699565.1 coordinate 15,847, forward strand.
TGTTCTCCCACAAGAACCACTCGGCTGATCCTTCTTCAATATGCCCTTCACCAACATGCAGTGTTTCCTTGATTGAATTAGCTCTCACACCAATATTTGCGTCTAGAGCCTTTGCATTGAGGGCTATCTGAAAACGGCTGTGGCGCTGAAGTTGCCTGTGAATGTGGAGTTGGTGGCATGTGAAACCCGCATGTGGAGCATTCGTTTGTGTGGGATGCTGACCAAGTTTCATTTCAGTCCTGGGCACACAAAGAGCACTAAGCATAGAGTGTGAAAACTGAGTTTCCTTGAGAGCTGCTTGGAAGCCTGATGGTGTGTGAAGTTAGTGAGCCAAATGGAGTTGTTCTCCCACAAGAACCACTCGGCTGATCCTTCTTCAATATGCCCTTCACCAACATGCAGTGTTTCCTTGATTGAATTAGCTCTCACACCAATATTTGCGTCTAGAGCCTTTGCATTGAGGGCTATCTGAAAACGGCTGTGGCGCTGAAGTTGCCTGTGAATGTGGAGTTGGTGGCATGTGAAACCCGCATGTGGAGCATTCGTTTGTGTGGGATGCTCTACCAGGTTCATTTCAGTCCTAGCCATACAAAGGGCACTAAGCATAGAGTGTGAAAACTGAGTTTCCTTGAGAGCTGCTTGGAAGCCTGATGGTGTGTGAAGTTAGTGAGCCAAATGGAGTTGTTCTCCCACAAGAACCACTCAGCTGATCCTTCTTCAATATGCCCTTCACCAACATGCAGTGTTTCCTTGATTGAATTAGCTCTCACACCAATATTTGCGTCTAGAGCCTTTGCATTGAGGGCTATCTGAAAACGGCTGTGGCGCTGAAGTTGCCTGTGAATGTGGAGTTGGTGGCATGTGAAACCCGCATGTGGAGCATTCGTTTGTGTGGGATGCTGACCAAGTTTCATTTCAGTCCTGGGCACACATAGAGCACTAAGCATAGAGTGTGAAAACTGAGTTTCCTTGAGAGCTGCTTGGAAGCCTGATGGTGTGTGAAGTTAGTGAGCCAAATGGAGTTGTTCTCCCACAAGAACCACTCGGCTGATCCTTCTTCAATATGCCCTTCACCAACATGCAGTGTTTCCTTGATTGAATTAGCTCTCACACCAATATTTGCGTCTAGAGCCTTTGCATTGAGGGCTATCTGAAAACGGCTTTGGCGCTGAAGTTGCCTGTGAATGTGGAGTTGGTGGCATGTGAAACCCGCATGTGGAGCATTCGTTTGTGTGGGATGCTGACCAAGCTTCATTTCAGTCCTGGGCACACAAAGATCACTAAGCATAGAGTGTGAAAACTGAGTTTCCTTGAGAGCTGCTTGGAAGCCTGATGGTGTGTGAAGTTAGTGAGCCAAATGGAGTTGTTCTCCCACAAGAACCACTCGGCTGATCCTTCTTCAATATGCCCTTCACCAACATGCAGTGTTTCCTTGATTGAATTAGCTCTCACACCAATATTTGCGTCTAGAGCCTTTGCATTGAGGGCTATCTGAAAACGGCTGTGGCGCTGAAGTTGCCTGTGAATGTGGAGTTGGTGGCATGTGAAACCCGCATGTGGAGCATTCGTTTGTGTGGGATGCTCTACCAGGTTCATTTCAGTCCTAGCCATACAAAGGGCACTAAGCATAGAGTGTGAAAACTGAGTTTCCTTGAGAGCTGCTTGGAAGCCTGATGGTGTGTGAAGTTAGTGAGCCAAATGGAGTTGTTCTCCCACAAGAACCACTCGGCTGATCCTTCTTCAATATGCCCTTCACCAACATGCAGTGTTTCCTTGATTGAATTAGCTCTCACACCAATATTTGCGTCTAGAGCCTTTGCATTGAGGGCTATCTGAAAACGGCTGTGGCGCTGAAGTTGCCTGTGAATGTGGAGTTGGTGGCATGTGAAACCCGCATGTGGAGCATTCGTTTGTGTGGGATGCTCTACCAGGTTCATTTCAGTCCTAGCCATACAAAGGGCACCAAGCATAGAGTGTGAAAACTGAGTTTCCTTGAGAGCTGCTTGGAAGCCTGATGGTGTGTGAAGTTAGTGAGCCAAATGGAGTTGTTCTCCCACAAGAACCACTCGGCTGATCCTTCTTCAATATGCCCTTCACCAACATGCAGGGTTTCCTTGATTGAATTAGCTCTCACACCAATATTTGCGTCTAGAGCCTTTGCATTGAGGGCTATCTGAAAACGGCTGTGGCACTGAAGTTGCCTGTGAATGTGGAGTTGGTGGCATGTGAAACCCGCATGTGGAGCATTCGTTTGTGTGGGATGCTGACCAAGTTTCATTTCAGTCCTGGGCACACAAAGAGCACTAAGCATAGAGTGTGAAAACTGAGTTTCCTTGAGAGCTGCTTGGAAGCCTGATGGTGTGTGAAGTTAGTGAGCCAAATGGAGTTGTTCTCCCACAAGAACCACTCGGCTGATCCTTCTTCAATATGCCCTTCACCAACATGCAGTGTTTCCTTGATTGAATTAGCTCTCACACCAATATTTGCGTCTAGAGCCTTTGCATTGAGGGCTATCTGAAAACGGCTGTGGCGCTGAAGTTGCCTGTGAATGTGGAGTTGGTGGCATGTGAAACCCGCATGTGGAGCATTCGTTTGTGTGGGATGCTCTACCAGGTTCATTTCAGTCCTAGCCATACAAAGGGCACTAAGCATAGAGTGTGAAAACTGAGTTTCCTTGAGAGCTGCTTGGAAGCCTGATGGTGTGTGAAGTTAGTGAGCCAAATGGAGTTGTTCTCCCACAAGAACCACTCGGCTGATCCTTCTTCAATATGCCCTTCACCAACATGCAGGGTTTCCTTGATTGAATTAGCTCTCACACCAATATTTGCGTCTAGAGCCTTTGCATTGAGGGCTATCTGAAAACGGCTGTGGCGCTGAAGTTGCCTGTGAATGTGGAGTTGGTGGCATGTGAAACCCGCATGTGGAGCATTCGTTTGTGTGGGATGCTGACCAAGCTTCATTTCAGTCCTGGGCACACAAAGATCACTAAGCATAGAGTGTGAAAACTGAGTTTCCTTGAGAGCTGCTTGGAAGCCTGATGGTGTGTGAAGTTAGTGAGCCAAATGGAGTTGTTCTCCCACAAGAACCACTCGGCTGATCCTTCCTCAATATGCCCTTCACCAACATGCAGTGTTTCCTTGATTGAATTAGCTCTCACACCAATATTTGCGTCTAGAGCCTTTGCATTGAGGGCTATCTGAAAACGGCTGTGGCGCTGAAGTTGCCTGTGAATGTGGAGTTGGTGGCATGTGAAACCCGCATGTGGAGCATTCGTTTGTGTGGGATGCTCTACCAGGTTCATTTCAGTCCTAGCCATACAAAGGGCACTAAGCATAGAGTGTGAAAACTGAGTTTCCTTGAGAGCTGCTTGGAAGCCTGATGGTGTGTGAAGTTAGTGAGCCAAATGGAGTTGTTCTCCCACAAGAACCACTCGGCTGATCCTTCTTCAATATGCCCTTCACCAACATGCAGTGTTTCCTTGATTGAATTAGCTCTCACACCAATATTTGCGTCTAGAGCCTTTGCATTGAGGGCTATCTGAAAACGGCTGTGGCGCTGAAGTTGCCTGTGAATGTGGAGTTGGTGGCATGTGAAACCCGCATGTGGAGCATTCGTTTGTGTGGGATGCTGACCAAGCTTCATTTCAGTCCTGGGCACACAAAGATCACTAAGCATAGAGTGTGAAAACTGAGTTTCCTTGAGAGCTGCTTGGAAGCCTGATGGTGTGTGAAGTTAGTGAGCCAAATGGAGTTGTTCTCCCACAAGAACCACTCAGCTGATCCTTCTTCAATATGCCCTTCACCAACATGCAGTGTTTCCTTGATTGAATTAGCTCTCACACCAATATTTGCGTCTAGAGCCTTTGCATTGAGGGCTATCTGAAAACGGCTGTGGCGCTGAAGTTGCCTGTGAATGTGGAGTTGGTGGCATGTGAAACCCGCATGTGGAGCATTCGTTTGTGTGGGATGCTCTACCAGGTTCATTTCAGTCCTAGCCATACAAAGGGCACTAAGCATAGAGTGTGAAAACTGAGTTTCCTTGAGAGCTGCTTGGAAGCCTGATGGTGTGTGAAGTTAGTGAGCCAAATGGAGTTGTTCTCCCACAAGAACCACTCGGCTGATCCTTCTTCAATATGCCCTTCACCAACATGCAGTGTTTCCTTGATTGAATTAGCTCTCACACCAATATTTGCGTCTAGAGCCTTTGCATTGAGGGCTATCTGAAAACGGCTGTGGCGCAGAAGTTGCCTGTGAATGTGGAGTTGGTGGCATGTGAAACCCGCATGTGGAGCATTCGTTTGTGTGGGATGTTGACCAAGCTTCATTTCAGTCCTTGGCACACAAAGATCACTAAGCATAGAGTGTGAAAACTGAGTTTCCTTGAGAGCTGCTTGGAAGCCTGATGGTGTGTGAAGTTAGTGAGCCAAATGGAGTTGTTCTCCCACAAGAACCACTCGGCTGATCCTTCTTCAATATGCCCTTCACCAACATGCAGTGTTTCCTTGATTGAATTAGCTCTCACACCAATATTTGCGTCTAGAGCCTTTGCATTGAGGGCTATCTGAAAACGGCTGTGGCGCTGAAGTTGCCTGTGAATGTGGAGTTGGTGGCATGTGAAACCCGCATGTGGAGCATTCGTTTGTGTGGGATGCTCTACCAGGTTCATTCCTAGATAATGCACTCAAAGGGCACTAAGCATAGAGTGTGAAAACTGAGTTTCCGTGAGAGCTGCTTGGAAGCCTGATGGTGTGTGAAGTTAGTGAGCCAAATGGAGTTGTTCTCCCACAAGAACCACTCGGCTGATCCTTCTTCAATATGCCCTTCACCAACATGCAGTGTTTCCTTGATTGAATTAGCTCTCACACCAATATTTGCGTCTAGAGCCTTTGCATTGAGGGCTATCTGAAAACGGCTGTGGCGCTGAAGTTGCCTGTGAATGTGGAGTTGGTGGCATGTGAAACCCGCATGTGGAGCATTCGTTTGTGTGGGATGCTCTACCAGGTTCATTCCTAGATAATGCACTCAAAGGGCACTAAGCATAGAGTGTGAAAACTGAGTTTCCTTGAGAGCTGCTTGGAAGCCTGATGGTGTGTGAAGTTAGTGAGCCAAATGGAGTTGTTCTCCCACAAGAACCACTCGGCTGATCCTTCTTCAATATGCCCTTCACCAACATGCAGTGTTGCCTTGATTGAATTAGCTCTCACACCAATATTTGCGTCTAGAGCCTTTGCATTGAGGGCTATCTGAAAACGGCTGTGGCGCTGAAGTTGCCTGTGAATGTGGAGTTGGTGGCATGTGAAACCCGCATGTGGAGCATTCGTTTGTGTGGGATGCTGACCAAGTTTCATTTCAGTCCTGGGCACACAAAGAGCACTAAGCATAGAGTGTGAAAACTGAGTTTCCTTGAGAGCTGCTTGGAAGCCTGATGGTGTGTGAAGTTAGTGAGCCAAATGGAGTTGTTCTCCCACAAGAACCACTCGGCTGATCCTTCTTCAATATGCCCTTCACCAACATGCAGTGTTTCCTTGATTGAATTAGCTCTCACACCAATATTTGCGTCTAGAGCCTTTGCATTGAGGGCTATCTGAAAACGGCTGTGGCGCTGAAGTTGCCTGTGAATGTGGAGTTGGTGGCATGTGAAACCCGCATGTGGAGCATTCGTTTGTGTGGGATGCTCTACCAGGTTCATTTCAGTCCTAGCCATACAAAGGGCACTAAGCATAGAGTGTGAAAACTGAGTTTCCTTGAGAGCTGCTTGGAAGCCTGATGGTGTGTGAAGTTAGTGAGCCAAATGGAGTTGTTCTCCCACAAGAACCACTCAGCTGATCCTTCTTCAATATGCCCTTCACCAACATGCAGTGTTTCCTTGATTGAATTAGCTCTCACACCAATATTTGCGTCTAGAGCCTTTGCATTGAGGGCTATCTGAAAACGGCTGTGGCGCTGAAGTTGCCTGTGAATGTGGAGTTGGTGGCATGTGAAACCCGCATGTGGAGCATTCGTTTGTGTGGGATGCTGACCAAGTTTCATTTCAGTCCTGGGCACACAAAGAGCACTAAGCATAGAGTGTGAAAACTGAGTTTCCTTGAGAGCTGCTTGGAAGCCTGATGGTGTGTGAAGTTAGTGAGCCAAATGGAGTTGTTCTCCCACAAGAACCACTCGGCTGATCCTTCTTCAATATGCCCTTCACCAACATGCAGTGTTTCCTTGATTGAATTAGCTCTCACACCAATATTTGCGTCTAGAGCCTTTGCATTGAGGGCTATCTGAAAACGGCTGTGGCGCTGAAGTTGCCTGTGAATGTGGAGTTGGTGGCATGTGAAACCCGCATGTGGAGCATTCGTTTGTGTGGGATGCTGACCAAGCTTCATTTCAGTCCTGGGCACACAAAGATCACTAAGCATAGAGTGTGAAAACTGAGTTTCCTTGAGAGCTGCTTGGAAGCCTGATGGTGTGTGAAGTTAGTGAGCCAAATGGAGTTGTTCTCCCACAAGAACCACTCGGCTGATCCTTCTTCAATATGCCCTTCACCAACATGCAGTGTTTCCTTGATTGAATTAGCTCTCACACCAATATTTGCGTCTAGAGCCTTTGCATTGAGGGCTATCTGAAAACGGCTGTGGCGCTGAAGTTGCCTGTGAATGTGGAGTTGGTGGCATGTGAAACCCGCATGTGGAGCATTCGTTTGTGTGGGATGCTCTACCAGGTTCATTTCAGTCCTAGCCATACAAAGGGCACTAAGCATAGAGTGTGAAAACTGAGTTTCCTTGAGAGCTGCTTGGAAGCCTGATGGTGTGTGAAGTTAGTGAGCCAAATGGAGTTGTTCTCCCACAAGAACCACTCGGCTGATCCTTCTTCAATATGCCCTTCACCAACATGCAGTGTTTCCTTGATTGAATTAGCTCTCACACCAATATTTGCGTCTAGAGCCTTTGCATTGAGGGCTATCTGAAAACGGCTGTGGCGCTGAAGTTGCCTGTGAATGTGGAGTTGGTGGCATGTGAAACCCGCATGTGGAGCATTCGTTTGTGTGGGATGCTGACCAAGTTTCATTTCAGTCCTGGGCACACAAAGAGCACTAAGCATAGAGTGTGAAAACTGAGTTTCCTTGAGAGCTGCTTGGAAGCCTGATGGTGTGTGAAGTTAGTGAGCCAAATGGAGTTGTTCTCCCACAAGAACCACTCGGCTGATCCTTCTTCAATATGCCCTTCACCAACATGCAGTGTTTCCTTGATTGAATTAGCTCTCACACCAATATTTGCGTCTAGAGCCTTTGCATTGAGGGCTATCTGAAAACGGCTGTGGCGCTGAAGTTGCCTGTGAATGTGGAGTTGGTGGCATGTGAAACCCGCATGTGCAGCTTTCGTTTGTGTGGGATGCTCTACCAGGTTCATTTCAGTCCTAGCCATACAAAGGGCACTAAGCATAGAGTGTGAAAACTGAGTTTCCTTGAGAGCTGCTTGGAAGCCTGATGGTGTGTGAAGTTAGTGAGCCAAATGGAGTTGTTCTCCCACAAGAACCACTCGGCTGATCCTTCTTCAATATGCCCTTCACCAACATGCAGTGTTTCCTTGATTGAATTAGCTCTCACACCAATATTTGCGTCTAGAGCCTTTGCATTGAGGGCTATCTGAAAACGGCTGTGGCGCTGAAGTTGCCTGTGAATGTGGAGTTGGTGGCATGTGAAACCCGCATGTGGAGCATTCGTTTGTGTGGGATGCTGACCAAGCTTCATTTCAGTCCTGGGCACACAAAGATCACTAAGCATAGAGTGTGAAAACTGAGTTTCCTTGAGAGCTGCTTGGAAGCCTGATGGTGTGTGAAGTTAGTGAGCCAAATGGAGTTGTTCTCCCACAAGAACCACTCGGCTGATCCTTCTTCAATATGCCCTTCACCAACATGCAGTGTTTCCTTGATTGAATTAGCTCTCACACCAATATTTGCGTCTAGAGCCTTTGCATTGAGGGCTATCTGAAAACGGCTGTGGCGCTGAAGTTGCCTGTGAATGTGGAGTTGGTGGCATGTGAAACCCGCATGTGGAGCATTCGTTTGTGTGGGATGCTCTACCAGGTTCATTTCAGTCCTAGCCATACAAAGGGCACTAAGCATAGAGTGTGAAAACTGAGTTTCCTTGAGAGCTGCTTGGAAGCCTGATGGTGTGTGAAGTTAGTGAGCCAAATGGAGTTGTTCTCCCACAAGAACCACTCGGCTGATCCTTCTTCAATAGGCCCTTCACCAACATGCAGTGTTTCCTTGATTGAATTAGCTCTCACACCAATATTTGCGTCTAGAGCCTTTGCATTGAGGGCTATCTGAAAACGGCTGTGGCGCTGAAGTTGCCTGTGAATGTGGAGTTGGTGGCATGTGAAACCCGCATGTGGAGCATTCGTTTGTGTGGGATGCTGACCAAGCTTCATTTCAGTCCTGGGCACACAAAGATCACTAAGCATAGAGTGTGAAAACTGAGTTTCCTTGAGAGCTGCTTGGAAGCCTGATGGTGTGTGAAGTTAGTGAGCCAAATGGAGTTGTTCTCCCACAAGAACCACTCAGCTGATCCTTCTTCAATATGCCCTTCACCAACATGCAGTGTTTCCTTGATTGAATTAGCTCTCACACCAATATTTGCGTCTAGAGCCTTTGCATTGAGGGCTATCTGAAAACGGCTGTGGCGCTGAAGTTGCCTGTGAATGTGGAGTTGGTGGCATGTGAAACCCGCATGTGGAGCATTCGTTTGTGTGGGATGCTCTACCAGGTTCATTTCAGTCCTAGCCATACAAAGGGCACTAAGCATAGAGTGTGAAAACTGAGTTTCCTTGAGAGCTGCTTGGAAGCCTGATGGTGTGTGAAGTTAGTGAGCCAAATGGAGTTGTTCTCCCACAAGAACCACTCGGCTGATCCTTCTTCAATAGGCCCTTCACCAACATGCAGTGTTTCCTTGATTGAATTAGCTCTCACACCAATATTTGCGTCTAGAGCCTTTGCATTGAGGGCTATCTGAAAACGGCTGTGGCGCTGAAGTTGCCTGTGAATGTGGAGTTGGTGGCATGTGAAACCCGCATGTGGAGCATTCGTTTGTGTGGGATGCTGACCAAGCTTCATTTCAGTCCTGGGCACACAAAGATCACTAAGCATAGAGTGTGAAAACTGAGTTTCCTTGAGAGCTGCTTGGAAGCCTGATGGTGTGTGAAGTTAGTGAGCCAAATGGAGTTGTTCTCCCACAAGAACCACTCAGCTGATCCTTCTTCAATATGCCCTTCACCAACATGCAGTGTTTCCTTGATTGAATTAGCTCTCACACCAATATTTGCGTCTAGAGCCTTTGCATTGAGGGCTATCTGAAAACGGCTGTGGCGCTGAAGTTGCCTGTGAATGTGGAGTTGGTGGCATGTGAAACCCGCATGTGGAGCATTCGTTTGTGTGGATGCTCTACCAGGTTCATTCCTAGATAATGCACTCAAAGGGCACTAAGCATAGAGTGTGAAAACTGAGTTTCCTTGAGAGATGCTTGGAAGCCTGATGGTGTGTGAAGTTAGTGAGCCAAATGGAGTTGTTCTCCCACAAGAACCACTCGGCTGATCCTTCTTCAATATGCCCTTCACCAACATGCAGTGTTGCCTTGACTGAATTAGCTCTCACACCAATATTTGCGTCTAGAGCCTTTGCATTGAGGGCTATCTGAAAACGGCTGTGGCGCTGAAGTTGCCTGTGAATGTGGAGTTGGTGGCATGTGAAACCCGCATGTGGAGCATTCGTTTGTGTGGGATGCTGACCAAACTTCATTTCAGTCCTGGGCACACAAAGAGCACTAAGCATAGAGTGTGAAAACTGAGTTTCCTTGAGAGCTGCTTGGAAGCCTGATGGTGTGTGAAGTTAGTGAGCCAAATGGAGTTGTTCTCCCACAAGAACA
>NW_026699566.1:0-52991 GCF_030435755.1 Ochotona princeps
GGCAACTTCAGCGCCACAGCCATTTTCAGATAGCCCTCAATGCAAAGGCTCTAGACGCAAATATTGGTGTGAGCGCTAATTCAATCAAGGAAACACTGCATGTTGGTGAAGGGCATATTGAAGAAGGATCAGCCGAGTGGTTCTTGTGGGAGAACAACTCCATTTGGCTCACTATCTTCACACACCATCAGGCTTCCAAGCAGCTCTCAAGGAAACTCAGTTTTCACATTCTATGCTTAGTGCCCTTTGAGTGCATTATCTAGGAATGAACCTGGTAGAGCATCCCACACAAACGAATGCTCCACATGCGGGTTTCACATGCCACCAAGTCCACATTCTCAGGCAACTTCAGCGCCACAGCCGTTTTCAGATAGCCCTCAATGCAAAGGCTCTAGACGCAAATATTGGTGTGAGAGCTAATTCAATCAAGGAAACACTGCATGTTGGTGAAGGGCATATTGAAGAAGGATCAGCCGAGTAGTTCTTGTGGGAGAACAACTCCATTTGGCTCACTAACTTCACACACCATCAGGCTCCAAGCAGCTCTCAAGGAAACTCAGTTTTCACACTCTATGCTTAGTGCCCCTTGTGTGCCAGGACTGAAATGAAACTTGGTGAGCATCCCACACAAACGAATGCTCCACATGTGGGTTTCACATGCCACCAACTCCACATTTTCACACAACTTCAGCGCCACAGCCGTTTTCAGATAGCCCTCAATGCAAAGGCTCTAGACGCAAATATTGGTGTGAGAGCTAATTCAATCCAGGAAACACTGCATGTTGGTGAAGGGCATATTGAAGAAGGATCAGCCGAGTGGTTCTTGTGGGAGAACAACTCCATTTGGCTCACTAACTTCACACACCATCAGTCTTCCAAGCAGCTCTCAAGGAAACTCAGTTTTCACACTCCATGCTTATTGCCCTTTGAGTGCCTAGGACTGAAATGAAGCTTGGTGAGCATCCCACACAAACGAATGCTCCACATGCGGGTTTCACATGCCACCAACTCCACATTCTCAGGCAACTTCAGCGCCACAGCCGTTTTCAGATAGCCCTCAATGCAAAGCCTCTAGATGTAAATATTGGTGTGAGAGCTAATTCAATCAAGGAAACACTGCATCTTGCTGAAGGGCATATTGAAGAAGAATCCGCCGACTAGTTCTTGTGCGAGAACAACTCCATTTGGCTCACTAACTGCACACACCATCAGGCTTCCAAGCAGCTCTCAAGGAAACTCAGTTTTCACACTATATGCTTAGTGCCCTTTGAGTGCATTATCTAGGAATGAATCTAGTAGAGCATCCCACACAAACGAATGCTCCACATGCGGGTTTCACATGCCACCAACTCCACATTCACAGGCAACTTCAGCGCCACAGCCGTTTTCAGATAGCCCTCAATGCAAAGGCTCTAGACGCAAATATTGGTGTGAGAGCTAATTCAATCAAGGAAACACTGCATGTTGGTGAAGGGCATATTGAAGAAGGATCAGCCGAGTGGTTCTTGTGGGAGAACAACTCCATTTGGTTCACTAACTTCACACACCATCAGGCTTCCAAGCAGCTCTCAAGGAAACTCAGTTTTCACACTCTATGCTTAGTGCCCTTTTAGTGCCTAGGACTGAAATGAAGCTTGGTGAGCATCCCACACAAACGAATGCTCCACATGCGGGTTTCACATGCCACCAACTCCACATTCTCAGGCAACTTCATCAAACAGCCGCTTTCAGATAGCCCTCAATGCAAAGGCTCTAGACGCAAATATTGGTGTGAGAGCTAATTCAATCAAGGAAACACTGCATGTTGGTGAAGGGCATATTGAAGAAGGATCAGCCGAGTGGTTCTTGTGGGAGAACAACTCCATTTGGCTCACTAACTTCACACACAATCAGGCTTCCAAGCAGCTCTCAAGGAAACTCAGTTTTCACACTCTATGCTTAGTTTTCTTTGAGTGCATTATCTAGGAATGAACCTGGTAGAGCATCCCACACAAACGAATGCTCCACATGCGGGTTTCACATGCCACCAACTCCACATTCACAGGCAACTTCAGCGCCACAGCCGTTTTCAGACAGCCCTCAATGCAAAGGCTCTAGATGCAAATATTGGTGTGAGAGCTAATTCAATCAAGGAAACACTTCATGTTGGTGAAGGGAATATTATGGAAGGATCAACCAAGTGGTCCTTGTGGGAGAACAACTCCATTTGGCTCACTAACTTCACACACCATCAGGCTTCCAAGCAGCTCTCAAGGAAACTCAGTTTTCACACTCTATGCTTAGTGCCCTTTGAGTGCCTTGGATTGAAATGAAACTTGGTGAGCATCCCACACAAACGAATGCTCCACATGCGGGTTTCACATGCCACCAACTCCACATTCTCAGGCAAATTCAGTGCCACAGCCATTTTCAGATAGCCCTCAATGCAAAGCCTCTAGATGTAAATATTGGTGTGAGAGCTAATTCAATCAAGGAAACACTGCATGTTGGTGAAGGGCATATTGAAGAAGAATCAGCCGAGTGGTTCTTGTGGGAGAACAACTCCATTTGGCTCACTAACTTCACACACCATCAGGCTTCCAAGCAGCTCTCAAGGAAACTCAGTTTTCACACTCTATGCTTAGTGCCCTTTGAGTGCCTAGGACTGAAATGAAGCTTGGTGAGCATCCCACACATACGAATGCTCCACATGCGGGTTCCACATGCCACCAACTCCACATTCTCAGGCAACTTCAGCGCCACAGCCATTTTCAGATAGCCCTCAATGCAAAGGCTCTAGAGCAAATATTGGTGTGAGCGCTAATTCAATCAAGGAAACACTGCATGTTGGTGAAGGGCATATTGAAGAAGGATCAGCCGAGTGGTTCTTGTGGGAGAACAACTCCATTTGGCTCACTAACTTCACACACCATCAGGCTTCCAAGCAGCTCTCAAGGAAACTCAGTTTTCACATTCTATGCTTAGTGCCCTTTGAGTGCATTATCTAGGAATGAACCTGGTAGAGCATCCCACACAAACGAATGCTCCACATGCGGGTTTCACATGCCACCAAGTCCACATTCTCAGGCAACTTCAGCGCCACAGCCGTTTTCAGATAGCCCTCAATGCAAAGGCTCTAGATGCAAATATTGGTGTGAGAGCTAATTCAATCAAGGAAACACTGCATGTTGGTGAAGGGCATATTGAAGAAGGATCAGCCGAGTGGTTCTTGTGGGAGAACAACTCCATTTGGCTCACTAACTTCACACACTATCAGGCTCCAAGCAGCTCTCAAGGAAACTCAGTTTTCACACTCTATGCTTAGTGCCCCTTGTGTGCCAGGACTGAAATGAAACTTGGTGAGCATCCCACACAAACGAATGCTCCACATGTGGGTTTCACATGCCACCAAGTCCACATTCTCAGGCAACTTCAGCGCCACAGCCGTTTTCAGATAGCCCTCAATGCAAAGGCTCTAGACGCAAATATTGGTGTGAGAGCTAATTCAATCCAGGAAACACTGCATGTTGGTGAAGGGCATATTGAAGAAGGATCAGCCGAGTGGTTCTTGTGGGAGAACAACTCCATTTGGCTCACTAACTTCACACACCATCAGTCTTCCAAGCAGCTCTCAAGGAAACTCAGTTTTCACACTCTATGCTTATTGCCCTTTGAGTGCCTAGGACTGAAATGAAGCTTGGTGAGCATCCCACACAAACGAATGCTCCACATGCGGGTTTCACATGCCACCAACTCCACATTCTCAGGCAACTTCAGCGCCACAGCCGTTTTCAGATAGCCCTCAATGCAAAGCCTCTAGATGTAAATATTGGTGTGAGAGCTAATTCAATCAAGGAAACACTGCATCTTGCTGAAGGGCATATTGAAGAAGAATCCGCCGACTAGTTCTTGTGCGAGAACAACTCCATTTGGCTCACTAACTTCACACACCATCAGGCTTCCAAGCAGCTCTCAAGGAAACTCAGTTTTCACACTATATGCTTAGTGCCCTTTGAGTGCATTATCTAGGAATGAATCTAGTAGAGCATCCCACACAAACGAATGCTCCACATGCGGGTTTCACATGCCACCAACTCCACATTCACAGGCAACTTCAGCGCCACAGCCGTTTTCAGATAGCCCTCAATGCAAAGGCTCTAGACGCAAATATTGGTGTGAGAGCTAATTCAATCAAGGAAACACTGCATGTTGGTGAAGGGCATATTGAAGAAGGATCAGCCGAGTGGTTCTTGTGGGAGAACAACTCCATTTGGTTCACTAACTTCACACACCATCAGGCTTCCAAGCAGCTCTCAAGGAAACTCAGTTTTCACACTCTATGCTTAGTGCCCTTTTAGTGCCTAGGACTGAAATGAAGCTTGGTGAGCATCCCACACAAACGAATGCTCCACATGCGGGTTTCACATGCCACCAACTCCACATTCACAGGCAACTTCAGTGCCACAGCCGCTTTCAGATAGCCCTCAATGCAAAGGCTCTAGACGCAAATATTGGTGTGAGAGCTAATTCAATCAAGGAAACACTGCATGTTGGTGAAGGGCATATTGAAGAAGGATCAACCAAGTGGTCCTTGTGCGGGAACAACTCCATTTGGCTCACTAACCTCACACACCATCAGGCTTGCAAGCAGCTCTCAAGGAAACTCAGTTTTCACACTCTATGCTTAGTGCCCTTTGAGTGCATTATCTAGGAATGAACCTGGTAGAGCATCCCACACAAACGAATGCTCCACATGCGGGTTTCACATGCCACCAACTCCACATTCACAGGCAACTTCAGCGCCACAGCCGTTTTCAGATAGCCCTCAATGCAAAGGCTCTGGATGCAAATATTAGTGTGAGAGCTAATTCAATCAAGGAAACACTGCATGTTGGTGAAGTGCATATTGAAGAAGAATCAGCCGAGTGGTTCTTGTGGGAGAACAACTCCATTTGGCTCACTAACTTCACACACCATCAGGTTTCCAAGCAGCTCTCAAGGAAACTCAGTTTTCACACTCTATGCTTAGTGCCCTTTGTGTGCCTAGGACTGAAATGAAGCTTGCTGAGCATGCCACACAAACGACTGTTCCACATGCGGGTTTCACATGCCACCAACTCCACATTCACAGGCAACTTCAGCGCCACAGCCGTTTTCAGATAGCCCTCAATGCAAAGGCTCTAGACGCAAATATTGGTGTGAGAGCTAATTCAATCAAGGAAACACTGCATGTTGGTGAAGGGCATATTGAAGAAGGATTAGCCAAGTGGTTCTTGTGGGAGAACAACTCCATTTGGCTCACTAACTTCACACACCATCAGGCTTCCAAGCAGCTCTCAAGGAAACTCAGTTTTCACACTCTATGCTTAGTGCCCTTTGAGTGCATTATCTAGGAATGAACCTGGTAGAGCATCCCACACAAACGAATGCTCCACATGCGGGTTTCACATGCCACCAACTCCACATTCTCAGGCAACTTCAGCGCCACAGCCGTTTTCAGATAGCCCTCAATGCAAAGGCTCTAGACGCAAATATTGGTGTGAGAGCTAATTCAATCAAGGAAACACTGCATGTTGGTGAAGGGCATATTGAAGAAGGATCAGCCGAGTGGTTCTTATGGCAGAACAACTCCATTTGGCTCACTAACTTCACACACCATCAGGCTTCCAAGCAGCTCTCAAGGAAACTCAGTTTTCATACTCTATGCTGAGTGCCCTTTGAGTGCATTATCTAGGAATGAACCTGGTAGAGCATCCCACACAAACGAATGCTCCACATGCGGGTTTCACATGCCACCAACTCCACATTCACAGGCAACTTCAGCGCCACAGCCGTTTTCAGATAGCCCTCAATGCAAAGGCTCTAGACGCAAATATTGGTGTGAGAGCTAATTCAATCAAGGAAACACTGCATGTTGGTGAAGGGCATATTGAAGAAGGATCAGCCAAGTGGTTCTTGTGGGAGAACAACTCCATTTGGCTCACTAACTTCACACACCATCAGGCTTCCAAGCAGCTCTCAAGGAAACTCAGTTTTCACACTCTATGCTTAGTGCCCTTTGAGTGCCTAGGACTGAAATGAAGCTTGGTGAGCATCCCACACAAACGAATGCTCCACATGCGGGTTCCACATGCCACCAACTCCACATTCACAGGCAACTTCAGCGCAACAGCCATTTTCAGATAGCCCTCAATGCAAAGGCTCTAGACGCAAATATTGGTGTGAGAGCTAATTCAATCAAGGAAACACTGCATGTTGGTGAAGGGCATATTGAAGAAGGATCAGCCGAGTGGTTCTTGTGGGAGAACAACTCCATTTGGCTCACTAACTTCACACACCATCAGGCTTCCAAGCAGCTCTCAAGGAAACTCAGTTTTCACACTCTATGCTTAGTGCCCTTTGAGTGCCTAGGACTGAAATGAAGCTTGGTGAGCATCCCACACAAACGAATGCTCCACATGCGGGTTTCACATGCCACCAACTCCACATTCTCAGGCAACTTCAGCAAACAGCCGTTTTCAGATAGCCCTCAATGCAAAGGCTCTAGACGCAAATATTGGTGTGAGAGCTAATTCAATCAAGGAAACACTGCATGTTGGTGAAGGGCATATTGAAGAAGGATCAGCCGAGTGGTTCTTGTGGGAGAACAACTCCATTTGGCTCACTAACTTCACACACCATCAGGCTCAAAGCAGCTCTCAAGGAAACTCAGTTTTCACACTCTATGCTTAGTGCCCTTTGAGTGCCTAGGACTGAAATGAAACTTGGTGAGCATCCCACACAAACGCATACTCCACATGCGGGTTTCACATGCCACCAACTCCACATTTTCACACAACTTCAGCGCCACAGCCATTTTCAGATAGCCCTCAATGCAAAGGCTCTAGACGCAAATATTGGTGTGAGAGCTAATTCAATCAAGGAAACACTGCATGTTGGTGAAGGGCATATTGAAGAAGGATCAGCCGAGTGGTTCTTGTGGGAGAACAACTCCATTTGGCTCACTAACTTCACACACCATCAGGCTTCCAAGCAGCTCTCAAGGAAACTCAGTTATCACACTCTATGCTTAGTGCCCTTTGAGTGCATTATCTAGGAATGAACCTGGTAGAGCATCCCACACAAACGAATGCTCCACATGCGGGTTTCACATGCCACCAACTCCACATTCACAGGCAACTTCAGCGCCACAGCCGTTTTCAGATAGCCCTCAATGCAAAGGCTCTAGACGCAAATATTGGTGTGAGAGCTAATTCAATCAAGGAAACACTGCATGTTGGTGAAGGGCATATTGAAGAAGGATCAGCCGAGTGGTTCTTGTGGGAGAACAACTCCATTTGGCTCACTAACTTCACACACCATCAGGCTTCCAAGCAGCTCTCAAGGAAACTGAGTTTTCACACTCTATGCTTAGAGCCCTTTGAGTGCCTAGGACTGAAATGAAGCTTGATTAGTATCCCACACAAACGAATGCTCCACATGCGGGTTTCACATGCCACCAACTCCACATTCACAGGCAACTTCAGTGCCACAGCCGCTTTGAGATAGCCCTCAATGCAAAGGCTCTAGACGCAAATATTGGTGTGAGAGCTAATTCAATCAAGGAAACACTGCATGTTGGTGAAGGGCATATTGAAGAAGGATCAACCAAGTGTTCCTTGTGGGAGAACAACTCCATTTGGCTCACTAACTTCACACACCATCAGGCTTCCAAGCAGCTCTCAGGAAAACTCAGTTTTCACACTCTATGCTTAGTGCCCTTTGAGTGCCTAGGACTGAAATGAAGCTTGCTGAGCATCCCACACAAACGAATGCTCCACATGCGGGTTCCACATGCCACCAACTCCACATTCACAGGCAACTTCAGTGCCACAGCCGCTTTCAGATAGCCCTCAATGCAAAGGCTCTAGACGCAAATATTGGTGTGAGAGCTAATTCAATCAAGGAAACACTGCATGTTGGTGAAGGGCATATTGAAGAAGGATCAACCAAGTGGTCCTTGTGCGAGAACAACTCCATTTGGCTCACTAACTTCACACACCATCAGGCTTCCAAGCAGCTCTCAAGGAAACTCAGTTTTCACACTCTATGCTTAGTGCCCTTTGTGTGCCTAGGACTGAAATGAAGCTTGGTGAGCATCCCACACAAACGAATGCTCCACATGCGGGTTCCACATGCCACCAACTCCACATTCACAGGCAACTTCAGCGCCACAGCCATTTTCAGATAGCCCTCAATGCAAAGGCTCTAGACGCAAATATTGGTGTGAGAGCTAATTCAATCAAGGAAACACTGCATGTTGGTGAAGGGCATATTGAAGAAGGACCAGCCGAGTGGTTCTTGTGGGAGAACAACTCCATTTGGCTCACTAACTTCACACACCATCAGGCTTCCAAGCAGCTCTCAAGGAAACTCAGTTTTCACACTCTATGCTTAGTGCCCTTTGAGTGCATTATCTAGGATTGAATCTGGTAGAGCATCCCACACAAACGAATGCTCCACATGCGGGTTTCACATGCCACCAACTCCACATTCTCAGGCAACTTCAGTGCCACAGCCATTTTCAGATAGCCCTCAATGCAAAGCCTCTAGATGTAAATATTGGTGTGAGAGCTAATTCAATCAAGGAAACACTGCATGTTGGTGAAGGGCATATTGAAGAAGAATCAGCCGAGTAGTTCTTGCGGGAGAACAACTCCATTTGGCTCACTAACTTCACACACCATCAGGCTCCAAGCAGCTCTCAAGGAAACTCAGTTTTCACACTCTATGCTTAGTGCCCCTTGTGTGCCAGGACTGAAATGAAACTTGGTGAGCATCCCACACAAACGAATGCTCCACATGCGGGTTTCACATGCCACCAACTCCACATTCTCAGGCAACTTCAGCGAACAGCCGTTTTCAGATAGCCCTCAATGCAAAGGCTCTATACGCAAATATTGGTGTGAGAGCTAATTCAATCAAGGAAACACTGCATGTTGGTGAAGGGCATATTGAAGAAGGATCAGCCGAGTGGTTCTTGTGGGAGAACAACTCCATTTGGCTCACTAACTTCACACACCATCAGGCTCCAAGCAGCTCTCAAGGAAACTCAGTTTTCACACTCTATGCTTAGTGCCCTTTGTGTGCCAGGACTGAAACGAAACTTGGTGAGCATCCCACACAAACGAATGCTCCACATGCGGGTTTCACATGCCACCAACTCCACATTTTCACACAACTTCAGCGCCACAGCCGTTTTCAGATAGCCCTCAATGCAAAGGCACTAGACGCAAATATTGGTGTGAGAGCTAATTCAATCAAGGAAACACTGCATGTTGGTGAAGGGCATATTGAAGAAGGATCAGCCGAGTGGTTCTTGTGGGAGAACAACTCCATTTGGCTCACTAACTTCACACACCATCAGGCTTCCAAGCAGCTCTCAAGGAAACACAGTTTTCACACTCTATGCTTAGTGCCCTTTGAGTGCATTATCTAGGATTGAATCTGGTAGAGCATCCCACACAAACGAATGCTCCACATGCGGGTTTCACATGCCACCAACTCCACATTCTCAGGCAACTTCAGCGCCACAGCCGTTTTCAGATAGCCCTCAATGCAAAGGCTCTAGACGCAAATATTGGTGTGAGAGCTAATTCAATCAAGGAAACACTGCATGTTGGTGAAGGGCATATTGAAGAAGGATCAGCTGAGTGGTTCTTGTGGGAAAATAACTCCATTTGGCTCACTAACTTCACACACCATCAGGCTTCCAAGCAGCTCTCAAGGAAACTCAGTTTTCACACTCTATGCTTAGTGCCCTTTGAGTGCCTAGGACTGAAATGAAGCTTGGTGAGCATCCCACACAAACGAATGCTCCACATGCGGGTTCCACATGCCACCAACTCCACATTCTCAGGCAACTTCAGCGCCACAGCCATTTTCAGATAGCCCTCAATGCAAAGGCTCTAGACGCAAATATTGGTGTGAGAGCTAATTCAATCAAGGAAACACTGCATGTTGGTGAAGGGCATATTGAAGAAGGATCAACCAAGTGGTTCTTGTGGGAGAACAACTCCATTTGACTCACTAACTTCACACACCATCAGGCTTCCAAGCAGCTCTCAAGGAAACTCAGTTTTCACACTCTATGCTTAGTGCCCTTTGAGTGCCTAGGACTGAAATGAATCTTGGTGAGCATCCCACACAAACGAATGCGCCACATGCGGGTTTCACATGCCACCAACTCCACATTCACAGGCAACTTCAGCGCCACAGCCGTTTTCAGACAGCCCTCAATGCAAAGGCTCTAGACGCAAATATTGGTGTGAGAGCTAATTCAATCAAGGAAACACTTCATGTTGGTGAAGGGAATATTATGGAAGGATCAACCAAGTGGTTCCTGTGCAAGAACAACTCCATTTGGCTCATTAACTTCACACACCATCAGGCTTCCAAGCAGCTCTCAAGGAAACTCAGTTTTCACACTCTATGCTTAATGCCCTTTGTGTGCCTTGGATTGAAATGGAGCTTGGTGAGCATCCCACACAAACGAATGCTCCACATGCGGGTTTCACATGCCACCAACTCCAGATTCTCAGGCAAATTCAGTGCCACAGCCATTTTCAGATAGCCCTCAATGCAAAGCCTCTAGATGTAAATATTGGTGTGGGAGCTAATTCAATCAAGGAAACACTGCATGTTGGTGAAGGGCATATTGAAGAAGAATCAGCCGAGTAGTTCTTGTGGGAGAACAACTCCATTTGGCTCACTAACTTCACACACCATCAGGCTTCCAAGCAGCTCTCAAGGAAACTCAGTTTTCACACTCTATGCTTAGTGCCCTTTGAGTGCCTAGGACTGAAATGAAGCTTGGTGAGCATCCCACACAAACGAATGCTCCACATGCGGGTTCCACATGCCACCAACTCCACATTCTCAGGCAACTTCAGCGCCACAGCCGTTTCCAGATAGCCCTCAATGCAAAGGCTCTAGACGCAAATATTGGTGTGAGAGCTAATTCAATCAAGGAAACACTGCATGTTGGTGAAGGGCATATTGAAGAAGGATCAGCCGAGTGGTTCTTGTGGGAGAACAACTCCATTTGGCTCACTAACTTCACACACCATCAGGCTTCCAAGCAGCTCTCAAGGAAACTCAGTTTTCACACTCTATGATTAGTGCCCTTTGAGTGCATTATCTAGGAATGAACCTGGTAGAGCATCCCACACAAACGAATGCTCCACATGCGGGTTTCACATGCCACCAACTCCACATTCACAGGCAAATTCAGCGCCACAGCCGTTTTCAGATAGCCCTCAATGCAAAGGCTCTAGACGCAAATATTGGTGTGAGAGCTAATTCAATCAAGGAAACACTGCATGTTGGTGAAGGGCATATTGAAGAAGGATCAGCCGAGTGGTTCTTGTGGGAGAACAACTCCATTTGGCTCACTAACTTCACACACCATCAGGCTCCAAGCAGCTCTCAAGGAAACTCAGTTTTCACACTCTATGCTTAGTGCCCCTTGTGTGCCAGGACTGAAATGAAACATGGTGAGCATCCCACACAAACGAATGCTCCACATGCGGGTTTCACATGCCACCAACTCCACATTCTCAGGCAACTTCAGCGAACAGCCGTTTTCAGATAGCCCTCAATGCAAAGGCTCTAGACGCAAATATTGGTGTGAGAGCTAATTCAATCAAGGAAACGCTGCATGTTGGTGAAGGGCATATTGAAGAAGGATCAGCCGAGTGGTTCTTGTGGGAGAACAACTCCATTTGGCTCACTAACTTCACACACCATCAGGCTCCAAGCAGCTCTCAAGGAAACTCAGTTTTCACACTCTATGCTTAGTCCCCTTTGTGTGCCAGGACTGAAATGAAACTTGGTGAGCATCCCACACAAACGAATGCTCCACATGCGGGTTTCACATGCCACCAACTCCACATTTTCACACAACTTCAGCGCCACAGCCGTTTACAGATAGCCCTCAATGCAAAGGCTCTAGACGCAAATATTGGTGTGAGAGCTAATTCAATCAAGGAAACACTGCATGTTGGTGAAGGGCATATTGAAGAAGGATCAGCCGAGTGGTTCTTGTGGGAGAACAACTCCATTTGGCTCACTAACTTCACACACCATCAGGCTTCCAAGCAGCTCTCAAGGAAACTCAGTTTTCACACTCTATGCTTAGTGCCCTTTGAGTGCATTATCTAGGATTGAATCTGGTAGAGCATCCCACACAAACGAATGCTCCACATGCGGGTTTCACATGCCACCAACTCCACATTCTCAGGCAACTTCAGCGCCACAGCCGTTTTCAGATAGCCCTCAATGCAAAGGCTCTAGACGCAAATATTGGTGTGAGAGCTAATTCAATCAAGGAAACAGTGCATGTTGGTGAAGGTCATATTGAAGAAGGATCACCCGAGTGGTTCTTGTGGGAGAATAACTCCATTTGGCTCACTAACTTCACACACCATCAGGCTTCCAAGCAGCTCTCAAGGAAACTCAGTTTTCACACTCTATGCTTAGTGCCCTTTGAGTGCCTAGGACTGAAATGAAGCTTGGTGAGCATCCCACACAAACGAATGCTCCACATGCGGGTTCCACATGCCACCAACTCCACATTCTCAGGCAACTTCAGCGCCACAGCCATTTTCAGATAGCCCTCAATGCAAAGGCTCT
Organism: Ochotona princeps; assembly: GCF_030435755.1. Classification (NCBI taxonomy): domain Eukaryota; kingdom Metazoa; phylum Chordata; class Mammalia; order Lagomorpha; family Ochotonidae; genus Ochotona; species Ochotona princeps. The sequence continues at coordinate 12,652 of NW_026699566.1, forward strand.
AGACGCAAATATTGGTGTGAGAGCTAATTCAATCAAGGAAACACTGCATGTTGGTGAAGGGCATATTGAAGAAGGATCAGCCAAGTGGTTCTTGTGGGAGAACAACTCCATTTGGCTCACTAACTTCACACACCATCAGGCTTCCAAGCAGCTCTCAAGGAAACTCAGTTTTCACACTCTATGCTTAGTGCCCTTTGAGTGCCTAGGACTGAAATGAATCTTGGTGAGCATCCCACACAAACGAATGCTCCACATGCGGGTTTCACATGCCACCAACTCCACATTCACAGGCAACTTCAGCGCCACAGCCGTTTTCAGACAGCCCTCAATGCAAAGGCTCTAGATACAATTATTGGTGTGAGAGCTAATTCAATCAAGGAAACACTTCATGTTGGTGAAGGGAATATTATGGAAGGATCAACCAAGTGGTTCTTGTGCAAGAACAACTCCATTTGGCTCACTAACTTCACACACCATCAGGCTTCCAAGCAGCTCTCAAGGAAACTCAGTTTTCACACTCTATGCTTAGTGCCCTTTGTGTGCCTTGGATTGAAATGAAGCTTGGTGAGCATCCCACACAAACGAATGCTCCACATGCGGGTTTCACATGCCACCAACTCCACATTCTCAGGCAAATTCAGTGCCACAGCCATTTTCAGATAGCCCTCAATGCAAAGCCTCTAGATGTAAATATTGGTGTGAGAGCTAATTCAATCAAGGAAACACTGCATGTTGGTGAAGGGCATATTGAAGAAGAATCAGCCGAGTAGTTCTTGTGGGAGAGCAACTCCATTTGGCTCACTAACTTCACACACCATCAGGCTTCCAAGCAGCTCTCAAGGAAACTCAGTTTTCACACTCTATGCTTAGTGCCCTTTGAGTGCCTAGGACTGAAATGAAGCTTGGTGAGCATCCCACACAAACGAATGCTCCACATGCGGGTTCCACATGCCACCAACTCCACATTCTCAGGCAACTTCAGCGCCACAGCCATTTTCAGATAACCCTCAATGCAAAGGCTCTAGACGCAAATATTGGTGTGAGAGCTAATTCAATCAAGGAAACACTGCATGTTGGTGAAGGGCATATTGAAGAAGGATCAGCCGAGTGGTTCTTGTGGGAGAACAACTCCATTTGGCTCACTAACTTCACACACCATCAGGCTTCCAAGCAGCTCTCAAGGAAACTCAGTTTTCACACTCTATGATTAGTGCCCTTTGAGTGCATTATCTAGGAATGAACCTGGTACAGCATCCCACACAAACGAATGCTCCACATGCGGGTTTCACATGCCACCAACTCCACATTCTCAGGCAACTTCAGCCCCACAGCCGTTTTCAGATAGCCCTCAATGCAAAGGCTCTAGACGCAAATATTGGTGTGAGAGCTAATTCAATCAAGGAAACACTGCATGTTGGTGAAGGGCATATTGAAGAAGGATCAGCCGAGTGGTTCTTGTGGGAGAACAACTCCATTTGGCTCACTAACTTCACACACCATCAGGCTTCCAAGCAGCTCTCAGGAAACCTCAGTTTTCACACTCTATGCTTAGTGCCCTTTGAGTGCCTACGACTGAAATGAAGCTTGGTGAGCATCCCACACAAACGAATGCTCCACATGCGGGTTCCACATGCCACCAACTCCACATTCACAGGCAACTTCAGTGCCACAGCCGCTTTCAGATAGCCCTCAATGCAAAGGCTCTAGACGCAAATATTGGTGTGAGAGCTAATTCAATCAAGGAAACACTGCATGTTGGTGAAGGGCATATTGAAGAAGGATCAACCAAGTGGTCCTTGTGCGAGAACAACTCCATTTGGCTCACTAACTTCACACACCATCAGGCTTCCAAGCAGCTCTCAAGGAAACTCAGTTTTCACACTCTATGCTTAGTGCCCTTTGAGTGCATTATCTAGGATTGAATCTGGTAGAGCATCCCACACAAACGAATGCTCCACATGCGGGTTTCACATGCCACCAACTCCACATTCTCAGGCAACTTCAGCGCCACAGCCATTTTCAGATAGCCCTCAATGCAAAGGCTCTAGACGCAAATATTGGTGTGAGAGCTAATTCAATCAAGGAAACACTGCATGTTGGTGAAGGGCATATTGAAGAAGGATCAGCCGAGTGGTTCTTGTGGGAGAACAACTCCATTTGGCTCACTAACTTCACACACCATCAGGCTTCCAAGCAGCTCTCAAGGAAACTCAGTTTTCACACTCTATGCTTAGTGCCCTTTGAGTGCATTATCTAGGATTGAATCTGGTAGAGCATCCCACACAAACGAATGCTCCACATGCGGGTTTCACATGCCACCAACTCCACATTCTCAGGCAACTTCAGCGCCACAGCCGTTTTCAGATAGCCCTCAATGCAAAGGCTCTAGACGCAAATATTGGTGTGAGAGCTAATTCAATCAAGGAAACACTGCATGTTGGTGAAGGGCATATTGAAGAAGGATCAGCCGAGTGGTTCTTGTGGGAGAACAACTCCATTTGGCTCACTAACTTCACACACCATCAGGCTTCCAAGCAGCTCTCAAGGAAACTCAGTTTTCACACTCTATGCTTAGTGCCCTTTGAGTGCCTAGGACTGAAATGAAACTTGGTGAGCATCCCACACAAACGAATGCTCCACATGCGGGTTCCACATGCCACCAACTCCACATTCACAGGCAACTTCAGTGCCACAACCGCTTTCAGATAGCCCTCAATGCAAAGGCTCTAGACGCAAATATTGGTGTGAGAGCTAATTCAATCAAGGAAACACTGCATGTTGGTGAAGGGCATATTGAAGAAGGATCAACCAAGTGGTCCTTGTGCGAGAACAACTCCATTTGGCTCACTAACTTCACACACCATCAGGCTTCCAAGCAGCTCTCAAGGAAACTCAGTTTTCACACTCTATGCTTAGTGCCCTTTGTGTGCCTAGGACTGAAATGAAGCTTGGTGAGCATCCCACACAAACGAATGCTCCACATGCCTGTTCCACATGCCACCAACTCCACATTCTCAGGCAACTTCAGCGCCACAGCCATTTTCAGATAGCCCTCAATGCAAAGGCTCTAGACGCAAATATTGGTGTGAGAGCTAATTCAATCAAGGAAACACTGCATGTTGGTGAAGGGCATATTGAAGAAGGATCAGCCGAGTGGTTCTTGTGGGAGAACAACTCCATTTGGCTCACTAACTTCACACACCATCAGGCTTCCAAGCAGCTCTCAAGGAAACTCAGTTTTCACACTCTATGCTTAGTGCCCTTTGAGTGCATTATCTAGGATTGAATCTGGTAGAGCATCCCACACAAACGAATGCTCCACATGCGGGTTTCACATGCCACCAACTCCACATTCTCAGGCAACTTCAGCGCCACAGCCGTTTTCAGATAGCCCTCAATGCAAAGGCTCTAGACGCAAATATTGGTGTGAGAGCTAATTCAATCAAGGAAACACTGCATGTTGGTGAAGGGCATATTGAAGAAGGATCAGCCGAGTGGTTCTTGTGGGAGAACAACTCAATTTGGCTCACTAACTTCACACACCATCAGGCTTCCAAGCAGCTCTCAAGGAAACTCAGTTTTCACACTCTATGCTTAGTGCCCTTTGAGTGCATTATCTAGGAATGAACCTGCTAGACCATCCCACACAAACGAATGCTCCACATGCGGGTTTCACATGCCACCAACTCCACATTTTCAAGCAACTTCTGCGCCACAGCCGTTTTCAGATAGCCCTCAATGCAAAAGCTCCAGACGCAAATATTGGTGTGAGAGCTAATTCAATCAAGGAAACACTGCATGTTGGTGAAGGGCATATTGAAGAAGGATCAGCCGAGTGGTTCTTGTGGGAGAACAACTCCATTTGGCTCACTAACTTCACACACCATCAGGCTTCCAAGCAGCTCTCAAGGAAACTCAGTTTTCACACTCTATGCTTAGTGCGCTTTGAGTGCATTATCTAGGAATGAACCTTTTAGAGCATCCCACACAAACGAATGCTCCACATGCGGGTTTCACATGCCACCAACTCCACACTCACAGGCAACTTCAGCGCCACAGCCATTTTCAGATAGCCCTCAATGCAAAGGCTCTAGAAGCAAATATTGGTGTGAGAGCTAATTCAATCAAGGAAACACTGCATGTTGGTGAAGAGCACATTGAAGAAGGATCAGCCGAGTGGTTCTTGTGGGAGAACAACTCCATTTGGCTCACTAACTTCACACACCATCAGGCTTCCAAGCAGCTCTCAAGGAAACTCAGTTTTCACACTCTATGATTAGTGCCCTTTGAGTGCCTAGGACTGAAATGAAGCTTGGTGAGCATCAAACACAAACGAATGCTCCACATGCGGGTTTCACATGCCACCAACTCCACATTTTCACACAACTTCAGCGCCACAGCCGTTTTCAGATAGCCCTCAATGCAAAGGCTCTAGACGCAAATATTGGTGTGAGAGCTAATTCAATCAAGGAAACAGTGCATGTTGGTGAAGGGCATATTGAAGAAGGATCAGCCGAGTGGTTCTTCTGGGAGACCAACTCCATTTGGCTCACTAACTTCACACACCATCAGGCTTCCAAGCAGCTCTCAAGGAAACTCAGTTTTCACACTCTATGCTTAGTGCCCTTTGAGTGCCTAGAACTGAAATGAAGCTTGGTGAGCATCCCACACAGACGAATGCTCCACATTCGGGTTTCACATGCCACCAACTCCACATTCTCAGGCAACTTCAGTGCCACAGCCATTTTCAGATAGCCCTCAATGCAAAGCCTCTAGATGTAAATATTGGTGTGAGAGCTAATTCAATCAAGGAAACACTGCATGTTGGTGAAGGGCATATTGAATAAGAATCAGCCGAGTAGTTCTTGCGGGAGAACAACTCCATTTGGCTCACTAACTTCACACACCATCAGGCTCCAAGCAGCTCTCAAGGAAACTCAGTTTTCACACTCTATGCTTAGTGCCCCTTGTGTGCCAGGACTGAAATGAAACTTGGTGAGCATCCCACACAAACGAATGCTCCACATGCGGGTTTCACATGCCACCAACTCCACATTCTCAGGCAACTTCAGCGAACAGCCGTTTTCAGATAGCCCTCAATGCAAAGGCTCTAGACGCAAATATTGGTGTGAGAGCTAATTCAATCAAGGAAACACTGCATGTTGGTGAAGGGCATATTGAAGAAGGATCAGCCGAGTGGTTCTTGTGGGAGAACAACTCCATTTGGCTCACTAACTTCACACACCATCAGGCTCCAAGCAGCTCTCAAGGAAACTCAGTTTTCACTCTCTATGCTTAGTGCCCTTTGTGTGCCAGGACTGAAATGAAACTTGGTGAGCATCCCACACAAAAGAATGCTCCACATGCGGGTTTCACATGCCACCAACACCACATTTTCACACAACTTCAGTGCCACAGCCGTTTTCAGATAGCCCTCAATGCAAAGGCTCTAGACGCAAATATTGGTGTGAGAGCTAATTCAATCAAGGAAACAGTGCATGTTGGTGAAGGGCATATTGAAGAAGGATCAGCCGAGTGGTTCTTCTGGGAGACCAACTCCATTTGGCTCACTAACTTCACACACCATCAGGCTTCCAAGCAGCTCTCAAGGAAACTCAGTTTTCACACTCTATGCTTAGTGCCCTTTGAGTGCCTAGAACTGAAATGAAGCTTGGTGAGCATCCCACACAGACGAATGCTCCACATTCGGGTTTCACATGCCACCAACTCCACATTCTCAGGCAACTTCAGTGCCACAGCCATTTTCAGATAGCCCTCAATGCAAAGCCTCTAGATGTAAATATTGGTGTGAGAGCTAATTCAATCAAGGAAACACTGCATGTTGGTGAAGGGCATATTGAAGAAGAATCAGCCGAGTAGTTCTTGCGGGAGAACAACTCCATTTGGCTCACTAACTTCACACACCATCAGGCTCCAAGCAGCTCTCAAGGAAACTCAGTTTTCACACTCTATGCTTAGTGCCCCTTGTGTGCCAGGACTGAAATGAAACTTGGTGAGCATCCCACACAAACGAATGCTCCACATGCGGGTTTCACATGCCACCAACTCCACATTCTCAGGCAACTTCAGCGAACAGCCGTTTTCAGATAGCCCTCAATGCAAAGGCTCTAGACGCAAATATTGGTGTGAGAGCTAATTCAATCAAGGAAACACTGCATGTTGGTGAAGGGCATATTGAAGAAGGATCAGCCGAGCGGTTCTTGTGGGAGAACAACTCCATTTGGCTCACTAACTTCACACACCATCAGGCTTCCAAGCAGCTCTCAAGGAAACTCAGTTTTCACACTCTATGCTTAGTGCCCTTTGAGTGCCTAGGACTGAAATGAAGCTTGGTGAGCATCCCACACAAACGAATGCTCCACATGCGGGTTTCACATGCCACCAACTCCACATTTTCACACAACTTCAGCGCCACAGCCGTTTTCAGATAGCCCTCAATGCAAAGGCTCTAGACGCAAATATTGGTGTGAGAGCTAATTCAATCAAGGAAACACTGCATGTTGGTGAAGGGCATATTGAAGAAGGATCAGCCGAGTGGTTCTTGTGCGAGAACAACTCCATTTGGCTCACTAACTTCACACACCATCAGGCTTCCAAGCAGCTCTCAAGGAAACACAGTTTTCACACTCTATGCTTAGTGCCCTTTGAGTGCATTATCTAGGATTGAATCTGGTAGAGCATCCCACACAAACGAATGCTCCACATGCGGGTTTCACATGCCACCAACTCCACATTGTCACACAACTTCAGCGCCACAGCCGTTTTCAGATAGCCCTCAATGCAAAGGCTCTAGACGCAAATATTGGTGTGAGAGCTAATTCAATCAAGGAAACAGTGCATGTTGGTGAAGGGCATATTGAAGAAGGATCAGCCGAGTGGTTCTTGTGGGAGAACAACTCCATTTGGCTCACTAACTTCACACACCATCAGGCTTCCAAGCAGCTCTCAAGGAAACTCAGTTTTCACACTCTATGCTTAGTGCCCTTTGAGTGCCTAGAACTGAAATGAAGCTTGGTGAGCATCCCACACAGACGAATGCTCCACATTCGGGTTTCACATGCCACCAACTCCACATTCTCAGGCAACTTCAGTGCCACAGCCATTTTCAGATAGCCCTCAATGCAAAGCCTCTAGATGTAAATATTGGTGTGAGAGCTAATTCAATCAAGGAAACACTGCATGTTGGTGAAGGGCATATTGAAGAAGAATCAGCCGAGTAGTTCTTGCGGGAGAACAACTCCATTTGGCTCACTAACTTCACACACCATCAGGCTTCCAAGCAGCTCTCAAGGAAACTCAGTTTTCACACTCTATGCTTAGTGCCCCTTGTGAGCCAGGACTGAAATGAAACTTGGTGAGCATCCCACACAAACGAATGCTCCACATGCGGGTTTCACATGCCACCAACTCCACATTCTCAGGCAACTTCAGCGAACAGCCGTTTTCAGATAGCCCTCAATGCAAAGGCTCTAGACGCAAATATTGGTGTGAGAGCTAATTCAATCAAGGAAACACTGCATGTTGGTGAAGGGCATATTGAAGAAGGATCAGCCGAGTGGTTCTTGTGGGAGAACAACTCCATTTGGCTCACTAACTTCACACACCATCAGGCTCCAAGCAGCTCTCAAGGAAACTCAGTTTTCACACTCTATGCTTAGTGCCCTTTGTGTGCCAGGACTGAAATGAGACTTGCTGAGCATCCCACACAAACGAATGCTCCACATGCGGGTTTCACATGCCACCAACTCCACATTTTCACACAACTTCAGCGCCACAGCCGTTTTCAGATAGCCCTCAATACAAAGGCTCTAGACGCAAATATTGGTGTGAGAGCTAATTCAATCAAGGAAACAGTGCATGTTGGTGAAGGGCATATTGAAGAAGGATCAGCCGAGTGGTTCTTGTGGGAGAACAACTCAATTTGGCTCACTAACTTCACACACCATCAGTCTTCCAAGCAGCTCTCAAGGAAACTCAGTTTTCACACTCTATGCTTAGTGCCCTTTGAGTGCATTATCTAGGATTGAATCTGGTAGAGCATCCCACACAAACGAATGCTCCACATGCGGGTTTCACATGCCACCAACTCCACATTCTCAGGCAACTTCAGCGCCACAGCCGTTTTCAGATAGCCCTCAATGCAAAGGCTCTAGACGCAAATATTGGTGTGAGAGCTAATTCAATCAAGGAAACACTGCATGTTGGTGAAGGGCATATTGAAGAAGGATCAGCCGAGTGGTTCTTGTGGGAGAACAACTCAATTTGGCTCACTAACTTCACACACCATCAGTCTTCCAAGCAGCTCTCAAGGAAACTCAGTTTTCACACTCTATGCTTAGTGCCCTTTGAGTGCATTATCTAGGATTGAATCTGGTAGAGCATCCCACACAAACGAATGCTCCACATGCGGGTTTCACATGCCACCAACTCCACATTCACAGGCAACTTCAGCGCCACAGCCGTTTTCAGATAGCCCTCAATGCAAAGGCTCTAGACGCAAATATTGGTGTGAGAGCTAATTCAATCAAGGAAACACTGCATGTTGGTGAAGGGCATATTGAAGAAGGATCAGCCGAGTGGTTCTTGTGGGAGAACAACTCCATTTGGCTCACTAACTTCACACACCATCAGGCTTCCAAGCAGCTCTCAAGGAAACTCAGTTTTCACACTCTATGCTTAGTGCCCTTTGAGTGCATTATCTAGGAATGAACCTGCTAGACCATCCCACACAAACGAATGCTCCACATGCGGGTTTCACATGCCACCAACTCCACATTTTCAAGCAACTTCTGCGCCACAGCCGTTTTCAGATAGCCCTCAATGCAAAAGCTCTAGACGCAAATATTGGTGTGAGAGCTAATTCAATCAAGGAAACACTGCATGTTGGTGAAGGGCATATTGAAGAAGGATCAGCCGAGTGGTTCTTGTGGGAGAACAACTCCATTTGGCTCACTAACTTCACACACCATCAGGCTTCCAAGCAGCTCTCAAGGAAACTCAGTTTTCACACTCTATGCTTAGTGCGCTTTGAGTGCATTATCTAGGAATGAACCTTTTAGAGCAACCCACACAAACGAATGCTCCACATGCGGGTTTCACATGCCACCAACTCCACACTCACAGGCAACTTCAGCGCCACAGCCATTTTCAGATAGCCCTCAATGCAAAGGCTCTAGAAGCAAATATTGGTGTGAGAGCTAATTCAATCAAGGAAACACTGCATGTTGGTGAAGAGCATATTGAAGAAGGATCAGCCGAGTGGTTCTTGTGGGAGAACAACTCCATTTGGCTCACTAACTTCACACACCATCAGGCTTCCAAGCAGCTCTCAAGGAAACTCAGTTTTCACACTCTATGCTTAGTGCCCTTTGAGTGCCTAGAACTGAAATGAAGCTTGGTGAGCATCCCACACAGACGAATGCTCCACATTCGGGTTTCACATGCCACCAACTCCACATTCTCAGGCAACTTCAGTGCCACAGCCATTTTCAGATAGCCCTCAATGCAAAGCCTCTAGATGTAAATATTGGTGTGAGAGCTAATTCAATCAAGGAAACACTGCATGTTGGTGAAGGGCATATTGAAGAAGAATCAGCCGAGTAGTTCTTGCGGGAGAACAACTCCATTTGGCTCACTAACTTCACACACCATCAGGCTTCCAAGCAGCTCTCAAGGAAACTCAGTTTTCACACTCTATGCTTAGTGCCCCTTGTGAGCCAGGACTGAAATGAAACTTGGTGAGCATCCCACACAAACGAATGCTCCACATGCGGGTTTCACATGCCACCAACTCCACATTCTCAGGCAACTTCAGCGAACAGCCGTTTTCAGATAGCCCTCAATGCAAAGGCTCTAGACGCAAATATTGGTGTGAGAGCTAATTCAATCAAGGAAACACTGCATGTTGGTGAAGGGCATATTGAAGAAGGATCAGCCGAGTGGTTCTTGTGGGAGAACAACTCCATTTGGCTCACTAACTTCACACACCATCAGGCTCCAAGCAGCTCTCAAGGAAACTCAGTTTTCACACTCTATGCTTAGTGCCCTTTGTGTGCCAGGACTGAAATGAGACTTGCTGAGCATCCCACACAAACGAATGCTCCACATGCGGGTTTCACATGCCACCAACTCCACATTTTCACACAACTTCAGCGCCACAGCCGTTTTCAGATAGCCCTCAATACAAAGGCTCTAGACGCAAATATTGGTGTGAGAGCTAATTCAATCAAGGAAACAGTGCATGTTGGTGAAGGGCATATTGAAGAAGGATCAGCCGAGTGGTTCTTGTGGGAGAACAACTCAATTTGGCTCACTAACTTCACACACCATCAGTCTTCCAAGCAGCTCTCAAGGAAACTCAGTTTTCACACTCTATGCTTAGTGCCCTTTGAGTGCATTATCTAGGATTGAATCTGGTAGAGCATCCCACACAAACGAATGCTCCACATGCGGGTTTCACATGCCACCAACTCCACATTCTCAGGCAACTTCAGCGCCACAGCCGTTTTCAGATAGCCCTCAATGCAAAGGCTCTAGACGCAAATATTGGTGTGAGAGCTAATTCAATCAAGGAAACACTGCATGTTGGTGAAGGGCATATTGAAGAAGGATCAGCCGAGTGGTTCTTGTGGGAGAACAACTCAATTTGGCTCACTAACTTCACACACCATCAGTCTTCCAAGCAGCTCTCAAGGAAACTCAGTTTTCACACTCTATGCTTAGTGCCCTTTGAGTGCATTATCTAGGATTGAATCTGGTAGAGCATCCCACACAAACGAATGCTCCACATGCGGGTTTCACATGCCACCAACTCCACATTCACAGGCAACTTCAGCGCCACAGCCGTTTTCAGATAGCCCTCAATGCAAAGGCTCTAGACGCAAATATTGGTGTGAGAGCTAATTCAATCAAGGAAACACTGCATGTTGGTGAAGGGCATATTGAAGAAGGATCAGCCGAGTGGTTCTTGTGGGAGAACAACTCCATTTGGCTCACTAACTTCACACACCATCAGGCTTCCAAGCAGCTCTCAAGGAAACTCAGTTTTCACACTCTATGCTTAGTGCCCTTTGAGTGCATTATCTAGGAATGAACCTGCTAGACCATCCCACACAAACGAATGCTCCACATGCGGGTTTCACATGCCACCAACTCCACATTTTCAAGCAACTTCTGCGCCACAGCCGTTTTCAGATAGCCCTCAATGCAAAAGCTCTAGACGCAAATATTGGTGTGAGAGCTAATTCAATCAAGGAAACACTGCATGTTGGTGAAGGGCATATTGAAGAAGGATCAGCCGAGTGGTTCTTGTGGGAGAACAACTCCATTTGGCTCACTAACTTCACACACCATCAGGCTTCCAAGCAGCTCTCAAGGAAACTCAGTTTTCACACTCTATGCTTAGTGCGCTTTGAGTGCATTATCTAGGAATGAACCTTTTAGAGCAACCCACACAAACGAATGCTCCACATGCGGGTTTCACATGCCACCAACTCCACACTCACAGGCAACTTCAGCGCCACAGCCATTTTCAGATAGCCCTCAATGCAAAGGCTCTAGAAGCAAATATTGGTGTGAGAGCTAATTCAATCAAGGAAACACTGCATGTTGGTGAAGAGCATATTGAAGAAGGATCAGCCGAGTGGTTCTTGTGGGAGAACAACTCCATTTGGCTCACTAACTTCACACACCATCAGGCTTCCAAGCAGCTCTCAAGGAAACTCAGTTTTCACACTCTATGATTAGTGCCCTTTGAGTGCCTAGGACTGAAATGAAGCTTGGTGAGCATCAAACACAAACGAATGCTCCACATGCGGGTTTCACATGCCACCAACTCCACATTTTCACACAACTTCAGCGCCACAGCCGTTTTCAGATAGCCCTCAATGCAAAGGCTCTAGACGCAAATATTGGTGTGAGAGCTAATTCAATCAAGGAAACAGTGCATGTTGGTGAAGGGCATATTGAAGAAGGATCAGCCGAGTGGTTCTTCTGGGAGAACAACTCATTTGGCTCACTAACTTCACACACCATCAGGCTTCCAAGCAGCTCTCAAGGAAACTCAGTTTTCACACTCTATGCTTAGTGCCCTTTGAGTGCCTAGAACTGAAATGAAGCTTGGTGAGCATCCCACACAGACGAATGCTCCACATTCGGGTTTCACATGCCACCAACTCCACATTCTCAGGCAACTTCAGTGCCACAGCCATTTTCAGATAGCCCTCAATGCAAAGCCTCTAGATGTAAATATTGGTGTGAGAGCTAATTCAATCAAGGAAACACTGCATGTTGGTGAAGGGCATATTGAAGAAGAATCAGCCGAGTAGTTCTTGCGGGAGAACAACTCCATTTGGCTCAACTAACTTCACACACCATCAAGGCTTCCAAGCAGCTCTCAAGGAAACTCAGTTTTCACACTCTATGCTTAGTGCCCCTTGTGAGCCAGGACTGAAATGAAACTTGGTGAGCATCCCACACAAACGAATGCTCCACATGCGGGTTTCACATGCCACCAACTCCACATTCTCAGGCAACTTCAGCGAACAGCCGTTTTCAGATAGCCCTCAATGCAAAGGCTCTAGACGCAAATATTGGTGTGAGAGCTAATTCAATCAAGGAAACACTGCATGTTGGTGAAGGGCATATTGAAGAAGGATCAGCCGAGTGGTTCTTGTGGGAGAACAACTCCATTTGGCTCACTAACTTCACACACCATCAGGCTCCAAGCAGCTCTCAAGGAAACTCAGTTTTCACACTCTATGCTTAGTGCCCTTTGTGTGCCAGGACTGAAATGAAACTTGGTGAGCATCCCACACAAACGAATGCTCCACATGCGGGTTTCACATGCCACCAACTCCACATTTTCACACAACTTCAGCGCCACAGCCGTTTTCAGATAGCCCTCAATGCAAAGGCTCTAGACGCAAATATTGGTGTGAGAGCTAATTCAATCAAGGAAACAGTGCATGTTGGTGAAGGGCATATTGAAGAAGGATCAGCCGAGTGGTTCTTGTGGGAGAACAACTCCATTTGGCTCACTAACTTCACACACCATCAGGCTTCCAAGCAGCTCTCAAGGAAACTCAGTTTTCACACTCTATGCTTAGTGCCCTTTGAGTGCATTATCTATGATTGAATCTGGTAGAGCATCCCACACAAACGAATGCTCCACATGCGGGTTTCACATGCCACCAACTCCACATTCTCAGGCAACTTCAGCGCCACAGCCGTTTTCAGATAGCCCTCAATGCAAAGGCTCTAGACGCAAATATTGGTGTGAGAGCTAATTCAATCAAGGAAACACTGCATGTTGGTGAAGGGCATATTGAAGAAGGATCAGCCGAGTGGTTCTTGTGGGAGAACAACTCAATTTGGCTCACTAACTTCACACACCATCAGTCTTCCAAGCAGCTCTCAAGGAAACTCAGTTTTCACACTCTATGCTTAGTGCCCTTTGAGTGCATTATCTAGGATTGAATCTGGTAGAGCATCCCACACAAACGAATGCTCCACATGCGGGTTTCACATGCCACCAACTCCACATTCACAGGCAACTTCAGCGCCACAGCCGTTTTCAGATAGCCCTCAATGCAAAGGCTCTAGACGCAAATATTGGTGTGAGAGCTAATTCAATCAAGGAAACACTGCATGTTGGTGAAGGGCATATTGAAGAAGGATCAGCCGAGTGGTTCTTGTGGGAGAACAACTCCATTTGGCTCACTAACTTCACACACCATCAGGCTTCCAAGCAGCTCTCAAGGAAACTCAGTTTTCACACTCTATGCTTAGTGCCCTTTGAGTGCATTATCTATGATTGAATCTGGTAGAGCATCCCACACAAACGAATGCTCCACATGCGGGTTTCACATGCCACCAACTCCACATTCTCAGGCAACTTCAGCGCCACAGCCGTTTTCAGATAGCCCTCAATGCAAAGGCTCTAGACGCAAATATTGGTGTGAGAGCTAATTCAATCAAGGAAACACTGCATGTTGGTGAAGGGCATATTGAAGAAGGATCAGCCGAGTGGTTCTTGTGGGAGAACAACTCAATTTGGCTCACTAACTTCACACACCATCAGTCTTCCAAGCAGCTCTCAAGGAAACTCAGTTTTCACACTCTATGCTTAGTGCCCTTTGAGTGCATTATCTAGGATTGAATCTGGTAGAGCATCCCACACAAACGAATGCTCCACATGCGGGTTTCACATGCCACCAACTCCACATTCACAGGCAACTTCAGCGCCACAGCCGTTTTCAGATAGCCCTCAATGCAAAGGCTCTAGACGCAAATATTGGTGTGAGAGCTAATTCAATCAAGGAAACACTGCATGTTGGTGAAGGGCATATTGAAGAAGGATCAGCCGAGTGGTTCTTGTGGGAGAACAACTCCATTTGGCTCACTAACTTCACACACCATCAGGCTTCCAAGCAGCTCTCAAGGAAACTCAGTTTTCACACTCTATGCTTAGTGCCCTTTGAGTGCATTATCTATGATTGAATCTGGTAGAGCATCCCACACAAACGAATGCTCCACATGCGGGTTTCACATGCCACCAACTCCACATTCTCAGGCAACTTCAGCGCCACAGCCGTTTTCAGATAGCCCTCAATGCAAAGGCTCTAGACGCAAATATTGGTGTGAGAGCTAATTCAATCAAGGAAACACTGCATGTTGGTGAAGGGCATATTGAAGAAGGATCAGCCGAGTGGTTCTTGTGGGAGAACAACTCAATTTGGCTCACTAACTTCACACACCATCAGTCTTCCAAGCAGCTCTCAAGGAAACTCAGTTTTCACACTCTATGCTTAGTGCCCTTTGAGTGCATTATCTAGGATTGAATCTGGTAGAGCATCCCACACAAACGAATGCTCCACATGCGGGTTTCACATGCCACCAACTCCACATTCACAGGCAACTTCAGCGCCACAGCCGTTTTCAGATAGCCCTCAATGCAAAGGCTCTAGACGCAAATATTGGTGTGAGAGCTAATTCAATCAAGGAAACACTGCATGTTGGTGAAGGGCATATTGAAGAAGGATCAGCCGAGTGGTTCTTGTGGGAGAACAACTCCATTTGGCTCACTAACTTCACACACCATCAGGCTTCCAAGCAGCTCTCAAGGAAACTCAGTTTTCACACTCTATGCTTAGTGCCCTTTGAGTGCATTATCTAGGAATGAACCTGCTAGACCATCCCACACAAACGAATGCTCCACATGCGGGTTTCACATGCCACCAACTCCACATTTTCAAGCAACTTCTGCGCCACAGCCGTTTTCAGATAGCCCTCAATGCAAAGGTTCTAGACGCAAATATTGGTGTGAGAGCTAATTCAATCAAGGAAACACTGCATGTTGGTGAAGGGCATATTGAAGAAGGATCAGCCGAGTGGTTCTTCTGGGAGAACAACTCCATTTGGCTCACTAACTTCACACACCATCAGGCTTCCAAGCAGCTCTCAAGGAAACTCAGTTTTCACACTCTATGCTTAGTGCGCTTTGAGTGCATTATCTAGGAATGAACCTTTTAGAGCATCCCACACAAACGAATGCTCCACATGCGGGTTTCACATGCCACCAAGTCCACATTCTCAGGCAACTTCAGCGCCACAGCCATTTTCAGATGGCCCTCAATGCAAAGGCTCTAGACGCAAATATTGGTGTGAGAGCTAATTCAATCAAGGAAACAGTGCATGTTGGTGAAGGACATATTGAAGAAGGATCAGCCGAGTGGTTCTTCTGGGAGACCAACTCCATTTGGCTCACTAACTTCACACACCATCAGGCTTCCAAGCAGCTCTCAAGGAAACTCAGTTTTCACACTCTATGCTTAGTGCCCTTTGAGTGCCTAGAACTGAAATGAAGCTTGGTGAGCATCCCACACAGACGAATGCTCCACATTCGGGTTTCACATGCCACCAACTCCACATTCTCAGGCAACTTCAGTGCCACAGCCATTTTCAGATAGCCCTCAATGCAAAGCCTCTAGATGTAAATATTGGTGTGAGAGCTAATTCAATCAAGGAAACACTGCATGTTGGTGAAGGGCATATTGAAGAAGAATCAGCCGAGTAGTTCTTGCGGGAGAACAACTCCATTTGGCTCACTAACTTCACACACCATCAGGCTCCAAGCAGCTCTCAAGGAAACTCAGTTTTCACACTCTATGCTTAGTGCCCTTGTGTGCCAGGACTGAAATGAAACTTGGTGAGCATCCCACACAAATGAATGCTCCACATGCGGGTTTCACATGCCACCAACTCCACATTCTCAGGCAACTTCAGCGCCACAGCCTTTTGCAGATAGCCCTCAATGCAAAGGCTCTAGACGCAAATATTGGTGTGAGAGCTAATTCAATCAAGGAAACACTGCATGTTGGTGAAGGGCATATTGAAGAAGGATCAGCCGAGTGGTTCTTGTGGGAGAACAACTCCATTTGGCTCACTAACTTCACACACCATCAGGCTCCAAGCAGCTCTCAAGGAAACTCAGTTTTCACACTCTATGCTTAGTGCCCTTTGTGTGCCAGGACTGAAATGAAACTTGGTGAGCATCCCACACAAAAGAATGCTCCACATGCGGGTTTCACATGCCACCAACTCCACATTTTCACACAACTTCAGCGCCACAGCCGTTTTCAGATAGCCCTCAATGCAAAGGCTCTAGACGCAAATATTGGTGTGAGAGCTAATTCAATCAAGGAAACAGTGCATGTTGGTGAAGGGCATATTGAAGAAGGATCAGCCGAGTGGTTCTTCTGGGAGACCAACTCCATTTGGCTCACTAACTTCACACACCATCAGGCTTCCAAGCAGCTCTCAAGGAAACTCAGTTTTCACACTCTATGCTTAGTGCCCTTTGAGTGCCTAGAACTGAAATGAAGCTTGGTGAGCATCCCACACAGACGAATGCTCCACATTCGGGTTTCACATGCCACCAACTCCACATTCTCAGGCAACTTCAGTGCCACAGCCATTTTCAGATAGCCCTCAATGCAAAGCCTCTAGATGTAAATATTGGTGTGAGAGCTAATTCAATCAAGGAAACACTGCATGTTGGTGAAGGGCATATTGAAGAAGAATCAGCCGAGTAGTTCTTGCGGGAGAACAACTCCATTTGGCTCACTAACTTCACACACCATCAGGCTTCCAAGCAGCTCTCAAGGAAACTCAGTTTTCACACTCTATGCTTAGTGCCCCTTGTGTGCCAGGACTGAAATGAAACTTGGTGAGCATCCCACACAAACGAATGCTCCACATGCGGGTTTCACATGCCACCAGCTCCACATTCACAGGCAACTTCAGCGCCACAGCCGTTTTCAGATAGCCCTCAATGCAAAGGCTCTAGACGCAAATATTGGTGTGAGAGCTAATTCAATCAAGGAAACACTGCATGTTGGTGAAGGGCATATTGAAGAAGGATCAGCCGAGTGGTTCTTGTGGGAGAACAACTCCATTTGGCTCACTAACTTCACACACCATCAGGCTCCAAGCAGCTCTCAAGGAAACTCAGTTTTCACACTCTATGCTGAGTGCCCTTTGTGTGCCAGGACTGAAATGAAACTTGGTGAGCATCCCACACAAAAGAATGCTCCACATGCGGGTTTCACATGCCACCAACTCCACATTTTCACACAACTTCAGCGCCACAGCCGTTTTCAGATAGCCCTCAATGCAAAGGCTCTAGACGCAAATATTGGTGTGAGAGCTAATTCAATCAAGGAAACAGTGCATGTTGGTGAAGGGCATATTGAAGAAGGATCAGTCGAGTGGTTCTTCTGGGAGACCAACTCCATTTGGCTCACTAACTTCACACACCATCAGGCTTCCAAGCAGCTCTCAAGGAAACTCAGTTTTCACACTCTATGCTTAGTGTCCTTTGAGTGCCTAGAACTGAAATGAAGCTTGGTGAGCATCCCACACAGACGAATGCTCCACATTCGGGTTTCACATGCCACCAACTCCACATTCTCAGGCAACTTCAGTGCCACTGCCATTTTCAGATAGCCCTCAATGCAAAGCCTCTAGATGTAAATATTGGTGTGAGAGCTAATTCAATCAAGGAAACACTGCATGTTGGTGAAGGGCATATTGAAGAAGAATCAGCCGAGTAGTTCTTGCGGGAGAACAACTCCATTTGGCTCACTAACTTCACACACCATCAGGCTCCAAGCAGCTCTCAAGGAAACTCAGTTTTCACACTCTATGCTTAGTGCCCCTTGTGTGCCAGGACTGAAATGAAACTTGGTGAGCATCCCACACAAACGAATGCTCCACATGCGGGTTTCACATGCCACCAACTCCACATTCTCAGGCAACTTCAGTGCCACAGCCATTTTCAGATAGCCCTCAATGCAAAGGCTCTAGACGCAAATATTGGTGTGAGAGCTAATTCAATCAAGGAAACACTGCATGTTGGTGAAGGGCATATTGAAGAAGGATCAGCCGAGTGGTTCTTGTGGGAGAACAACTCCATTTGGCTCACTAACTTCACACACCATCAGGCTCCAAGCAGCTCTCAAGGAAACTCAGTTTTCACACTCTATGCTTAGTGCCCTTTGTGTGCCAGGACTGAAATGAAACTTGGTGAGCATCCCACACAAACGAATGCTCCACATGCGGGTTTCACATGCCACCAACTCCACATTTTCACACAACTTCA
This sequence comes from Ochotona princeps, assembly GCF_030435755.1. Lineage (NCBI taxonomy): Eukaryota > Metazoa > Chordata > Mammalia > Lagomorpha > Ochotonidae > Ochotona > Ochotona princeps. Next base: position 31,334 of record NW_026699566.1, read on the forward strand.
GCGCCACAGCCGTTTTCAGATAGCCCTCAATGCAAAGGCTCTAGACGCAAATATTGGTGTGAGAGCTAATTCAATCAAGGAAACACTGCATGTTGCTGAAGGGCATATTGAAGAAGGATCAGCTGAGTGGTTCTTGTGGGAGAATAACTCCATTTGGCTCACTAACTTCACACACCATCAGGCTTCCAAGCAGCTCTCAAGGAAACTCAGTTTTCACACTCTATGCTTAGTGCCCTTTGAGTGCCTAGAACTGAAATGAAGCTTGGTGAGCATCCCACACAGACGAATGCTCCACATTCGGGTTTCACATGCCACCAACTCCACATTCTCAGGCAACTTCAGTGCCACTGCCATTTTCAGATAGCCCTCAATGCAAAGCCTCTAGATGTAAATATTGGTGTGAGAGCTAATTCAATCAAGGAAACACTGCATGTTGGTGAAGGGCATATTGAAGAAGAATCAGCCGAGTAGTTCTTGCGGGAGAACAACTCCATTTGGCTCACTAACTTCACACACCATCAGGCTCCAAGCAGCTCTCAAGGAAACTCAGTTTTCACACTCTATGCTTAGTGCCCCTTGTGAGCCAGGACTGAAATGAAACTTGGTGAGCATCCCACACAAACGAATGCTCCACATGCGGGTTTCACATGCCACCAACTCCACATTCTCAGGCAACTTCAGCGAACAGCCGTTTTCAGATAGCCCTCAATGCAAAGGCTCTAGACGCAAATATTGGTGTGAGAGCTAATTCAATCAAGGAAACACTGCATGTTGGTGAAGGGCATATTGAAGAAGGATCAGCCGAGTGGTTCTTGTGGGAGAACAACTCCATTTGGCTCACTAACTTCACACACCATCAGGCTCCAAGCAGCTCTCAAGGAAACTCAGTTTTCACACTCTATGCTTAGTGCCCTTTGTGTGCCAGGACTGAAATGAAACTTGGTGAGCATCCCACACAAACGAATGCTCCACATGCGGGTTTCACATGCCACCAACTCCACATTTTCACACAACTTCAGCGCCACAGCCGTTTTCAGATAGCCCTCAATGCAAAGGCTCTAGACGCAAATATTGGTGTGAGAGCTAATTCAATCAAGGAAACAGTGCATGTTGGTGAAGGGCATATTGAAGAAGGATCAGCCGAGTGGTTCTTGTGGGAGAACAACTCCATTTGGCTCACTAACTTCACACACCATCAGGCTTCCAAGCAGCTCTCAAGGAAACTCAGTTTTCACACTCTATGCTTAGTGCCCTTTGAGTGCATTATCTATGATTGAATCTGGTAGAGCATCCCACACAAACGAATGCTCCACATGCGGGTTTCACATGCCACCAACTCCACATTCTCAGGCAACTTCAGCGCCACAGCCGTTTTCAGATAGCCCTCAATGCAAAGGCTCTAGACGCAAATATTGGTGTGAGAGCTAATTCAATCAAGGAAACACTGCATGTTGGTGAAGGGCATATTGAAGAAGGATCAGCCGAGTGGTTCTTGTGGGAGAACAACTCAATTTGGCTCACTAACTTCACACACCATCAGTCTTCCAAGCAGCTCTCAAGGAAACTCAGTTTTCACACTCTATGCTTAGTGCCCTTTGAGTGCATTATCTAGGATTGAATCTGGTAGAGCATCCCACACAAACGAATGCTCCACATGCGGGTTTCACATGCCACCAACTCCACATTCACAGGCAACTTCAGCGCCACAGCCGTTTTCAGATAGCCCTCAATGCAAAGGCTCTAGACGCAAATATTGGTGTGAGAGCTAATTCAATCAAGGAAACACTGCATGTTGGTGAAGGGCATATTGAAGAAGGATCAGCCGAGTGGTTCTTGTGGGAGAACAACTCCATTTGGCTCACTAACTTCACACACCATCAGGCTTCCAAGCAGCTCTCAAGGAAACTCAGTTTTCACACTCTATGCTTAGTGCCCTTTGAGTGCATTATCTATGATTGAATCTGGTAGAGCATCCCACACAAACGAATGCTCCACATGCGGGTTTCACATGCCACCAACTCCACATTCTCAGGCAACTTCAGCGCCACAGCCGTTTTCAGATAGCCCTCAATGCAAAGGCTCTAGACGCAAATATTGGTGTGAGAGCTAATTCAATCAAGGAAACACTGCATGTTGGTGAAGGGCATATTGAAGAAGGATCAGCCGAGTGGTTCTTCTGGGAGACCAACTCCATTTGGCTCACTAACTTCACACACCATCAGGCTTCCAAGCAGCTCTCAAGGAAACTCAGTTTTCACACTCTATGCTTAGTGCCCTTTGAGTGCCTAGAACTGAAATGAAGCTTGGTGAGCATCCCACACAGACGAATGCTCCACATTCGGGTTTCACATGCCACCAACTCCACATTCTCAGGCAACTTCAGTGCCACAGCCATTTTCAGATAGCCCTCAATGCAAAGCCTCTAGATGTAAATATTGGTGTGAGAGCTAATTCAATCAAGGAAACACTGCATGTTGGTGAAGGGCATATTGAAGAAGAATCAGCCGAGTAGTTCTTGCGGGAGAACAACTCCATTTGGCTCACTAACTTCACACACCATCAGGCTCCAAGCAGCTCTCAAGGAAACTCAGTTTTCACACTCTATGCTTAGTGCCCCTTGTGTGCCAGGACTGAAATGAAACTTGGTGAGCATCCCACACAAATGAATGCTCCACATGCGGGTTTCACATGCCACCAACTCCACATTCTCAGGCAACTTCAGCGAACAGCCGTTTTCAGATAGCCCTCAATGCAAAGGCTCTAGACGCAAATATTGGTGTGAGAGCTAATTCAATCAAGGAAACACTGCATGTTGGTGAAGGGCATATTGAAGAAGGATCAGCCGAGTGGTTCTTGTGGGAGAACAACTCCATTTGGCTCACTAACTTCACACACCATCAGGCTCCAAGCAGCTCTCAAGGAAACTCAGTTTTCACACTCTATGCTTAGTGCCCTTTGTGTGCCAGGACTGAAATGAAACTTGGTGAGCATCCCACACAAAAGAATGCTCCACATGCGGGTTTCACATGCCACCAACTCCACATTTTCACACAACTTCAGCGCCACAGCCGTTTTCAGATAGCCCTCAATGCAAAGGCTCTAGACGCAAATATTGGTGTGAGAGCTAATTCAATCAAGGAAACAGTGCATGTTGGTGAAGGGCATATTGAAGAAGGATCAGCCGAGTGGTTCTTCTGGGAGACCAACTCCATTTGGCTCACTAACTTCACACACCATCAGGCTTCCAAGCAGCTCTCAAGGAAACTCAGTTTTCACACTCTATGCTTAGTGTCCTTTGAGTGCCTAGAACTGAAATGAAGCTTGGTGAGCATCCCACACAGACGAATGCTCCACATTCGGGTTTCACATGCCACCAACTCCACATTCTCAGGCAACTTCAGTGCCACTGCCATTTTCAGATAGCCCTCAATGCAAAGCCTCTAGATGTAAATATTGGTGTGAGAGCTAATTCAATCAAGGAAACACTGCATGTTGGTGAAGGGCATATTGAAGAAGAATCAGCCGAGTAGTTCTTGCGGGAGAACAACTCCATTTGGCTCACTAACTTCACACACCATCAGGCTCCAAGCAGCTCTCAAGGAAACTCAGTTTTCACACTCTATGCTTAGTGCCCCTTGTGTGCCAGGACTGAAATGAAACTTGGTGAGCATCCCACACAAACGAATGCTCCACATGCGGGTTTCACATGCCACCAACTCCACATTCTCAGGCAACTTCAGTGCCACAGCCATTTTCAGATAGCCCTCAATGCAAAGGCTCTAGACGCAAATATTGGTGTGAGAGCTAATTCAATCAAGGAAACACTGCATGTTGGTGAAGGGCATATTGAAGAAGGATCAGCCGAGTGGTTCTTGTGGGAGAACAACTCCATTTGGCTCACTAACTTCACACACGCATCAGGCTCCAAGCAGCTCTCAAGGAAACTCAGTTTTCACACTCTATGCTTAGTGCCCTTTGTGTGCCAGGACTGAAATGAAACTTGGTGAGCATCCCACACAAACGAATGCTCCACATGCGGGTTTCACATGCCACCAACTCCACATTTTCACACAACTTCAGCGCCACAGCCGTTTTCAGATAGCCCTCAATGCAAAGGCTCTAGACGCAAATATTGGTGTGAGAGCTAATTCAATCAAGGAAACACTGCATGTTGGTGAAGGGCATATTGAAAAAGGATCAGCTGAGTGGTTCTTGTGGGAGAATAACTCCATTTGGCTCACTAACTTCACACACCATCAGGCTTCCAAGCAGCTCTCAAGGAAACTCAGTTTTCACACTCTATGCTTAGTGCCCTTTGAGTGCATTATCTAGGAATGAACCTGGTAGAGCATCCCACACAAACGAATGCTCCACATGCGGGTTCCACATGCCACCAACTCCACATTCTCAGGCAACTTCAGCGCCACCCCCATTTTCAGATAGCCCTCAATGCAAAGGCTCTAGACGCAAATATTGGTGTGAGAGCTAATTCAATCAAGGAAACACTGCATGTTGGTGAAGGGCATATTGAAGAAGGATCAGCCAAGTGGTTCTTGTGGGAGAACAACTCCATTTGGCTCACTAACTTCACACACCATCAGGCTTCCAAGCAGCTCTCAAGGAAACTCAGTTTTCACACTCTATGCTTAGTGCCCTTTGAGTGCCTAGGACTGAAATGAAGCTTGGTGAGCATCCCACACAAACGAATGCTCCACATGCGGGTTCCACATGCCACCAACTCCACATTCACAGGCAACTTCAGTGCCACAGCCGCTTTCAGATAGCCCTCAATGCAAAGGCTCTAGACGCAAATATTGGTGTGAGAGCTAATTCAATCAAGGAAACACTGCATGTTGGTGAAGGGCATATTGAAGAAGGATCAACCAAGTGGTCCTTGTGCGAGAACAACTCCATTTGGCTCACTAACTTCACACACCATCAGGCTTCCAAGCAGCTCTCAAGGAAACTCAGTTTTCACACTCTATGCTTAGTGCCCTTTGAGTGCATTATCTATTATTGAATCTGGTAGAGCATCCCACACAAACGAATGCTCCACATGCGGGTTCCACATGCCACCAACTCCACATTCTCAGGCAACTTCAGCGCCACAGCCGTTTTCAGATATCCCTCAATGCAAAGGCTCTAGACGCAAATATTGGTGTGAGAGCTAATTCAATCAAGGAAACACTGCATGTTGGTGAAGGGCATATTGAAGAAGGATCAGCCGAGTGGTTCTTGTGGGAGAACAACTCCATTTGGCTCACTAACTTCACACACCATCAGGCTTCCAAGCAGCTCTCAAGGAAACTCAGTTTTCACACTCTATGCTTAGTGCCCTTTGAGTGCATTAATTAGGATTGAATCTGGTAGAGCATCCCACACAAACGAATGCTCCACATGCGGGTTTCACATGCCACCAACTCCACATTCTCAGGCAACTTCAGCGCCACAGCCGTTTTCAGATAGCCCTCAATGCAAAGGCTCTAGACGCAAATAATGGTGTGAGAGCTAATTCAATCAAGGAAACACTGCATGTTGGTGAAGGGCATATTGAAGAAGGATCAGCCGAGTGGTTCTTGTGGGAGAACAACTCAATTTGGCTCAATAACTTCACACACCATCAGTCTTCCAAGCAGCTCTCAAGGAAACTCAGTTTTCACACTCTATGCTTAGTGCCCTTTGAGTGCATTATCTAGGATTGAATCTGTAGAGCATCCCACACAAACGAATGCTCCACATGCGGGTTTCACATGCCACCAACTCCACATTCACAGGCAACTTCAGCGCCACAGCCGTTTTCAGATAGCCCTCAATGCAAAGGCTCTAGACGCAAATATTGGTGTGAGAGCTAATTCAATCAAGGAAACACTGCATGTTGGTGAAGGGCATATTGAAGAAGGATCAGCCGAGTGGTTCTTGTGGGAGAACAACTCCATTTGGCTCACTAACTTCACACACCATCAGGCTTCCAAGCAGCTCTCAAGGAAACTCAGTTTTCACACTCTATGCTTAGTGCCCTTTGAGTGCCTAGGACTGAAATGAAGCTTGGTGAGCATCCCACACAAACGAATGCTCCACATGCGGGTTCCACATGCCACCAACTATTCTCAGGCAACTTCAGCGCCACAGCCATTTTCAGATAGCCCTCAATGCAAAGGCTCTAGACGCAAATATTGGTGTGAGAGCAAATTCAATCAAGGAAACACTGCATGTTGGTGAAGGGCATATTGAAGAAGGATCAGCCGAGTGGTTCTTGTGGGAGAACAACTCCATTTGGCTCACTAAATTCACACACCATCAGGCTTCCAAGCAGCTCTCAAGGAAACTCAGTTTTCACACTCTATGCTTAGTGCCCTTTGAGTGCATTATCTAGGATTGAATATGGTAGAGCATCCCACACAAACGAATGCTCCACATGCGGGTTTCACATGCCACCAACTCCACATTCACAGGCAACTTCAGCGCCACAGCCGTTTTCAGATAGCCCTCAATGCAAAGGCTCTAGACGCAAATATTGGTGTGAGAGCTAATTCAATCAAGGAAACACTGCATGTTGGTGAAGGGCATATTGAAGAAGGATCAGCCGAGTGGTTCTTGTGGGAGAACAACTCCATTTGGCTCACTAACTTCACACACCATCAGGCTTCCAAGCAGCTCTCAAGGAAACTCAGTTTTCACACTCTATGCTTAGTGCCCTTTGAGTGCCTAGGACTGAAATGAAGCTTGCTGAGCATCCCACACAAACGAATGCTCCACATGCGGGTTCCACATGCCACCAACTCCACATTCTCAGGCAACTTCAGCGCCACAGCCATTTTCAGATAGCCCTCAATGCAAAGGCTCTAGACGCAAATATTGGTGTGAGAGCTAATTCAATCAAGGAAACACTGCATGTTGGTGAAGGGCATATTGAAGAAGGATCAGCCGAGTGGTTCTTGTGGGAGAACAACTCCATTTGGCTCACTAACTTCACACACCATCAGGCTTCCAAGCAGCTCTCAAGGAAACTCAGTTTTCACACTCTATGCTTAGTGCCCTTTGAGTGCATTATCTAGGAATGAACCTGGTAGAGCATCCCACACAAACGAATGCTCCACATGCGGGTTTCACATGCCACCAACTCCACATTCACAGGCAACTTCAGCGCCACAGCCATTTTCAGATAGCCCTCAATGCAAAGGCTCTAGACGCAAATATTGGTGTGAGAGCTAATTCAATCAAGGAAACACTGCATGTTGGTGAAGGGCATATTGAAGAAGGATCAGCCGAGTGCTTCTTGTGGGAGAACAACTCTATTTGGCTCACTAACTTCACACACCATCAGTCTTCCAAGCAGCTCTCAAGGAAACTCAGTTTTCACACTCTATGCTTAGTGCCCTTTGAGTGCATTATCTAGGAATGAACCTGCTAGACCATCCCACACAAACGAATGCTCCACATGCGGGTTTCACATGCCACCAACTCCACATTCACAGGCAACTTCAGCGCCACAGCCGTTTTCAGATAGCCCTCAATGCAAAGGCTCTAGACGCAAATATTGGTGTGAGAGCTAATTCAATCAAGGAAACACTGCATGTTGGTGAAGGGCATATTGAAGAAGGATCAGCCGAGTGGTTCTTGTGGGAGAACAACTCCATTTGGCTCACTAACTTCACACACCATCAGGCTTCCAAGCAGCTCTCAAGGAAACTCAGTTTTCACACTCTATGCTTAGTGCCCTTTGAGTGCATTATCTAGGAATGAACCTGGTAGAGCATCCCACACAAACGAATGCTCCACATGCGGGTTTCACATGCCACCAACTCCACATTCACAGGCAACTTCAGTGCCACAGCCGCTTTCAGATAGCCCTCAATGCAAGGGCTCTAGACGCAAATATTGGTGTGAGAGCTAATTCAATCAAGGAAACACTGCATGTTGGTGAAGGGCATATTGAAGAAGGATCAACCAAGTGGTCCTTGTGCGAGAACAACTCCATTTGGCTCACTAACTTCACACACCATCAGGCTTCCAAGCAGCTCTCAAGGAAACTCAGTTTTCACACTCTATGCTTAGTGCCCTTTGTGTGCATAGGACTGAAATGAAGCTTGGTGAGCATCCCACACAAACGAATGCTCCACATGCGGGTTTCACATGCCACCAACTCCACATTCTCAGGCAACTTCAGCGCCACAGCCATTTTCAGATAGCCCTCAATGCAAAGGCTCTAGACGCAAATATTGGTGTGAGAGCTAATTCAATCAAGGAAACACTGCATGTTGGTGAAGGGCATATTGAAGAAGGATCAGCCGAGTGGTTTCTTGTGGGAGAACAACTCCATTTGGCTCACTAACTTCACACACCATCAGGCTTCCAAGCAGCTCTCAAGGAAACTCAGTTTTCACACTCTATGCTTAGTGCCCTTTGAGTGCATTATCTAGGATTGAATCTGGTAGAGCATCCCACACAAACGAATGCTCCACATGCGGGTTTCACATGCCACCAACTCCACATTCTCAGGCAACTTCAGCGCCACAGCCGTTTTCAGATAGCCCTCAATGCAAAGGCTCTAGACGCAAATATTGGTGTGAGAGCTAATTCAATCAAGGAAACACTGCATGTTGGTGAAGGGCATATTGAAGAAGGATCAGCCGAGTGGTTCTTGTGGGAGAACAACTCTATTTGGCTCAATAACTTCACACACCATCAGTCTTCCAAGCAGCTCTCAAGGAAACTCAGTTTTCACACTCTATGCTTAGTGCCCTTTGAGTGCATTATCTAGGATTGAATCTGGTAGAGCATCCCACACAAACGAATGCTCCACATGCGGGTTTCACATGCCACCAACTCCACATTCACAGGCAACTTCAGCGCCACAGCCGTTTTCAGATAGCCCTCAATGCAAAGGCTCTAGACGCAAATATTGGTGTGAGAGCTAATTCAATCAAGGAAACACTGCATGTTGGTGAAGGACATATTGAAGAAGGATCAACCGAGTGGTTCTTGTGGGAGAACAACTCCATTTGGCTCACTAACTTCACACACCATCAGGCTTCCAAGCAGCTCTCAAGGAAACTCAGTTTTCACACTCTATGCTTAGTGCCCTTTGAGTGCCTAGGACTGAAATGAAGCTTGGTGAGCATCCCACACAAACGAATGCTCCACATGCGGGTTCCACATGCCACCAACTCCACATTCTCAGGCAACTTCAGCCCCACAGCCATTTTCAGATAGCCCTCAATGCAAAGGCTCTAGACGCAAATATTGGTGTGAGAGCTAATTCAATCAAGGAAACACTGCATGTTGGTGAAGGGCATATTGAAGAAGGATCAGCCGAGTGGTTCTTGTGGGAGAACAACTCCATTTGGCTCACTAACTTCACACACCATCAGGCTTCCAAGCAGCTCTCAAGGAAACTCAGTTTTCACACTCTATGCTTAGTGCCCTTTGAGTGCATTATCTAGGAATGAACCTGGTAGAGCATCACACACAAACGAATGCTCCACATGCGGGTTTCACATGCCACCAACTCCACATTCACAGGCAACTTCAGCGCCACAGCCATTTTCAGATAGCCCTCAATGCAAAAGCTCTAGACGCAAATATTGGTGTGAGAGCTAATTCAATCAAGGAAACACTGCATGTTGGTGAAGGGCATATTGAAGAAGGATCAGCCGAGTGCTTCTTGTGGAGAACAACTCTATTTGGCTCACTAACTTCACACACCATCAGGCTTCCTAGCAGCTCTCAAGGAAACTCAGTTTTCACACTCTATGCTTAGTGCCCTTTGAGTGCATTATCTAGGAATGAACCTGCTAGACCATCCCACACAAACGAATGCTCCACATGCGGGTTTCACATGCCACCAACTCCACATTTTCAAGCAACTTCTGCGCCACAGCCATTTTCAGATAGCCCTCAATGCAAAGGCTCTAGACGCAAATATTGGTGTGAGAGCTAATTCAATCAAGGAAACACTGCATGTTGGTGAAGGGCATATTGAAGAAGGATCAGCCGAGTGGTTCTTGTGGAGAACAACTCCATTTGGCTCACTAACTTCACACACCATCAGGCTTCCAAGCAGCTCTCAAGGAAACTCAGTTTTCACACTCTATGCTTAGTGCGCTTTGAGTGCATTATCTAGGAATGAACCTGGTAGAGCATCCCACACAAACGAATGCTCCACATGCGGGTTTCACATGCCACCAACTCCACACTCACCAGGCAACTTCAGCGCCACAGCCGTTTTCAGATAGCCCTCAATGCAAAGGCTCTAGACGCAAATATTGGTGTGAGAGCTAATTCAATCAAGGAAACACTGCATCTTGCTGAAGGGCATATTGAAGAAGGATCAGCCGAGTGGTTCTTGTGGGGAGAACAACTCCATTTGGCTCACTAACTTCACACACCATCAGGCTTCCAAGCAGCTCTCAAGGAAACTCAGTTTTCACACTCTATGATTAGTGCCCTTTGAGTGCCTAGGACTGAAATGAAGCTTGGTGAGCATCCCACACAAACGAATGCTCCACATGCGGGTTTCACATGCCACCAACTCCATATTCACAGGCAACTTCAGCGCCACAGCCGTTTTCAGATAGCCCTCAATGCAAAGGCTCTAGACGCAAATATTGGTGTGAGAGCTAATTCAATCAAGGAAACACTGCATGTTGGTGAAGGGCATATTGAAGAAGGATCAGCCGAGTGGTTCTTATGGGAGAACAACTCCATTTGGCTCACTAACTTCACACACCATCAGGCTTCCAAGCAGCTCTCAAGGAAACTCAGTTTTCACACTCTATGCTTAGTGCCCTTTGAGTGCATTATCTAGGAATGAACCTGGTAGAGCATCCCACACAAACGAATGCTCCACATGCGGGTTTCACATGCCACCAACTCCACATTCACAGGCAACTTCAGCGCCACAGCCGCTTTCAGATAGCCCTCAATGCAAGGGCTCTAGACGCAAATATTGGTGTGAGAGCTAATTCAATCAAGGAAACACTGCATGTTGGTGAAGGGCATATTGAAGAAGGATCAGCCGAGTGGTTCTTGTGGGAGAACAACTCTATTTGGCTCACTAACTTCACACACCGTCAGGCTTCCAAGCAGCTCTCAAGGAAACTCAGTTTTCACACTCTATGCTTAGTGCCCTTTGAGTGCCTATGCCTGAAATGAAGCTTGGTGAGCATCCCACACAAACGAATGCTCCACATGCGGGTTTCACATGACACCAACTCCACATTCACAGGCAACTTCAGTGCCACAGCGCTTTCAGATAGCCCTCAATGCAAAGGCTCTAGACGCAAATATTGGTGTGAGAGCTAATTCAATCAAGGAAACACTGCATGTTGGTGAAGGGCATATTGAAGAAGGATCAACCAAGTGGTCCTTGTGCGAGAACAACTCCATTTGGCTCACTAACTTCACACACCATCAGGCTTCCAAGCAGCTCTCAAGGAAACTCAGTTTTCACACTCTATGCTTAGTGCCCTTTGAGTGCATTATCTAGGAATGAATCTAGTAGAGCATCCCACACAAACGAATGCTCCACATGCGGGTTTCACATGCCACCAACTCCACATTCTCAGGCAACTTCAGCGCCACAGCCATTTTCACATAGCCCTCAATGCAAAGCCTCTAGATGCAAATATTGGTGTGAGAGCTAATTCAATCAAGGAAACACTGCATGTTGGTGAAGGGCATATTGAAGAAGGATCAGCCGAGTGGTTCTTGTGGGAGAACAACTCCATTTGGCTCACTAACTTCACACACCATCAGGCTTCCAAGCAGCTCTCAAGGAAACTCAGTTTTCACACTCTATGCTTAGTGCCCTTTGAGTGCATTATCTAGGAATGAACCTGGTAGAGCATCCCACACAAAAGAATGCTCCACATGCGGGTTTCACATGCCACCAACTCCACATTCACAGGCAACTTCAGCGCCACAGCCGTTTTCAGATAGCCCTCAATGCAAAGGCTCTAGACGCAAATATTGGTGTGAGAGCTAATTCAATCAAGGAAACACTGCATGTTGGTGAAGGGCATATTGAAGAAGGATCAGCCGAGTGGTTCTTGTGGGAGAACAACTCCATTTGGCTCACTAACTTCACACACCATCAGGCTTCCAAGCAGCTCTCAAGGAAACTCAGTTTTCACACTCTATGCTTAGTGCCCTTTGAGTGCATTATCTAGGAATGAACCTGGTAGAGCATCCCACACAAACGAATGCTCCACATGCGGGTTTCACATGCCACCAACTCCACACTCACAGGCAACTTCAGCGCCACAGCCGTTTTCAGATAGCCCTCAATGCAAAGGCTCTAGACGCAAATATTGGTGTGAGAGCTAATTCAATCAAGGAAACACTGCATCTTGCTGAAGGGCATATTGAAGAAGGATCAACCAAGTGGTCCTTGTGCGAGAACAACTCCATTTGGCTCACTAACTTCACACACCATCAGGCTTCCAAGCAGCTCTCAAGAAAACTCAGTTTTCACACTCTATGCTTAGTGCCCTTTGAGTGCCTAGGACTGAAATGAAGCTTGGTGAGCATCCCACACAAACGAATGCTCCACATGCGGGTTTCACATGACACCAACTCCACATTCACAGGCAACTTCAGTGCCACAGCCGCTTTCAGATAGCCCTCAATGCAAAGGCTCTAGATGCAAATATTGGTGTGAGAGCTAATTCAATCAAGGAAACACTGCATGTTGGTGAAGGGCATATTGAAGAAGGATCAACCAAGTGGTCCTTGTGGGAGAACAACTCCATTTGGCTCACTAACTTCACACACCATCAGGCTTCCAAGCAGCTCTCAAGGAAACTCAGTTTTCACACTCTATGCTTAGTGCCCTTTGAGTGCCTAGGACTGAAAATGAAGCTTGGTGAGCATCCCACACAAACGAATGCTCCACATGCGGGTTTCACATGCCACCAACTCCACATTCACAGGCAACTTCAGCGCCACAGCCGTTTTCAGATAGCCCTCAATGCAAAGGCTCTAGACGCAAATATTGGTGTGAGAGCTAATTCAATCAAGGAAACACTGCATGTTGCTGAAGGGCATATTGAAGAAGGATCAGCCGAGTGGTTCTTGTGGGAGAACAACTCCATTTGGCTCACTAACTTCACACACCATCAGGCTTCCAAGCAGCTCTCAAGGAAGCTCAGTTTTCACACTCTATGCTTAGTGCCCTTTGAGTGCATTATCTAGGAATGAACCTGGTAGAGCATCCCACACAAACGAATGCTCCACATGCGGGTTTCACATGCCACCAACTCCACATTCACAGGCAACTTCAGCGCCACAGCCGCTTTCAGATAGCCCTCAATGCAAGGGCTCTAGACGCAAATATTGGTGTGAGAGCTAATTCAATCAAGGAAACACTGCATGTTGGTGAAGGGCATATTGAAGAAGGATCAGCCGAGTGGTTCTTGTGCGAGAACAACTCCATTTGGCTCACTAACTTCACACACCATCAGGCTTCCAAGCAGCTCTCAAGGAAACTCAGTTTTCACACTCTATGCTTAGTGCCCTTTGAGTGCCTAGGACTGAAATGAAGCTTGGTGAGCATCCCACACAAACGAATGCTCCACATGCGGGTTTCACATGCCACCAACTCCACATTCACAGGCAACTTCAGCGCCACAGCCGTTTTCAGATAGCCCTCAATGCAAAGGCTCTAGACGCAAATATTGGTGTGAGAGCTAATTCAATCAAGGAAACACTGCATGTTGGTGAAGGGCATATTGAAGAAGGATCAGCCGAGTGGTTCTTGTGGGAGAACAACTCCATTTGGCTCACTAACTTCACACACCATCAGGCTTCCAAGCAGCTCTCAAGGAAACTCAGTTTTCACACTCTATGCTTAGTGCCCTTTGAGTGCCTAGGACTGAAATGAAGCTTGGTGAGCATCCCACACAAACGAATGCTCCACATGCGGGTTTCACATGCCACCAACTCCACATTCACAGGCAACTTCAGTTGCACAGCCGCTTTCAGATAGCCCTCAATGCAAAAGCTCTAGACGCAAATATTGGTGTGAGAGCTAATTCAATCAAGGAAACTCTGCATGTTGGTGAAGGGCATATTGAAGAAGGATCAGCCGAGTGGTTCTTGTGGGAGAACAACTCCATTTGGCTCACTAACTTCACACACCATCAGGCTTCCAAGCAGCTCTCAAGGAAACTCAGTTTTCACACTCTATGCTTAGTGCCCTTTGAGTGCATTATCTAGGAATGAATCTAGTAGAGCATCCCACACAAACGAATGCTCCACATGCGGGTTTCACATGCCACCAACTCCACATTTTCACGCAACTTCAGCGCCACAGCCGTTTTCAGACAGCCCTCAATGCAAAGGCTCTAGAGGCAAATATTGGTGTGAGAGAAAATTCAATCAAGGAAACACTGCATGTTGGTGAAGGGCATATTGAAGAAGGATAAGCCGAGTGGTTCTTGTGGGAGAACAACTCCATTTGGCTCACTAACTTCACACACCATCAGGCTTCCAAGCAGCTCTCAAGGAAACTCAGTTTTCACACTCTATGCTTAGTGCCCTTTGAGTGCCTAGGACTGAAATGAAGCTTGGTGAGCATCCCACACAAACGAATGCTCCACATGCGGGTTTCACATGCCACCAACTCCACATTCACAGGCAACTTCAGTTGCACAGCCGCTTTCAGATAGCCCTCAATGCAAAAGCTCTAGACGCAAATATTGGTGTGAGAGCTAATTCAATCAAGGAAACTCTGCATGTTGGTGAAGGGCATATTGAAGAAGGATCAGCCGAGTGGTTCTTGTGGGAGAACAACTCCATTTGGCTCACTAACTTCACACACCATCAGGCTTCCAAGCAGCTCTCAAGGAAACTCAGTTTTCACACTCTATGCTTAGTGCCTTTTGAGTGCATTATCTAGGAATGAATCTAGTAGAGCATCCCACACAAACGAATGCTCCACATGCGGGTTTCACATGCCACCAACTCCACATTTTCACGCAACTTCAGCGCCACAGCCGTTTTCAGACAGCCCTCAATGCAAAGGCTCTAGAGGCAAATATTGGTGTGAGAGCTAATTCAATCAAGGAAACACTGCATGTTGGTGAAGGGCATATTGAAGAAGGATAAGCCGAGTGGTTCTTGTGGGAGAACAACTCCATTTGGCTCACTAACTTCACACACCATCAGGCTTCCAAGCAGCTCTCAAGGAAACTCAGTTTTCACACTCTATGCTTAGTGCCCTTTGAGTGCCTAGGACTGAAATGAAGCTTGGTGAGCATCCCACACAAACGAATGCTCCACATGCGGGTTTCACATGCCACCAACTCCACATTCTCAGGCAACTTCAGTGCCACAGCCATTTTCACATAGCCCTCAATGCAAAGCCTCTAGATGTAAATATTGGTGTGAGAGCTAATTCAATCAAGGAAACACTGCATATTGGTGAAGGGCATATTGAAGAATAATCAGCCGAGTGGTCCTTGTGGGAGAACAACTCCATTTGGCTCACTAACTTCACACACCATCAGGCTTCCAAGCAACTCTCATTGAAACTCAGTTTTCACACTCTATGATTAGTGCCCTTTGAGTGCCTAGGACTGAAATGAATCTTGGTGAGCATCCCACACAAACGCATGCTCCACATGCGGGTTCCACATGCCACCAACTCCACATTCTCAGGCAACTTCAGCGCCACAGCCATTTTCAGATAGCCCTCAATGCAAAGGCTCTAGATGTAAATATTGGTGTGAGAGCTAATTCAATCAAGGAAACACTGCATGTTGGTGAAGGGCATATTGAAGAAGAATCAGCCGAGTGGTTCTTGTGGGAGAACAACTCCATTTGGCTCACTAACTTCACACACCATCAGGCTTCCAAGCAGCTCTCAAGGAAACTCAGTTTTCACACTCTATGCTTAGTGCCCTTTGAGTGCATTATCTAGGAATGAACCTGGTAGAGCATCCCACACAAACGAATGCTCCACATGCGGGTTTCACATGCCACCAACTCCACATTCACAGGCAACTTCAGCGCCACAGCCATTTTCAGATAGCCCTCAATGCAAAGGCTCTAGACGCAAATATTGGTGTGAGAGCTAATTCAATCAAGGAAACACTGCATGTTGGTGAAGGGCATATTGAAGAAGGATCAGCCGAGTGCTTCTTGTGGGGAGAACAACTCCATTTGGCTCACTAACTTCACACACCATCAGGCTTCCAAGCAGCTCTCAAGGAAACTCAGTTTTCACACTCTATGCTTAGTGCCCTTTGAGTGCATTATCTAGGAATGAACCTGCTAGACCATCCCACACAAACGAATGCTCCACATGCGGGTTTCACATGCCACCAACTCCACATTCACAGGCAACTTCAGCGCCACAGCCGTTTTCAGATAGCCCTCAATGCAAAGGCTCTAGACGCAAATATTGGTGTGAGAGCTAATTCAATCAAGGAAACACTGCATGTTGGTGAAGGGCATATTGAAGAAGGATCAGCCGAGTGGTTCTTGTGGGAGAACAACTCCATTTGGCTCACTAACTTGCACACACCATCAGGCTTCCAAGCAGCTCTCAAGGAAACTCAGTTTTCACACTCTATGCTTAGTGCCCTTTGAGTGCATTATCTAGGAATGAACCTGGTAGAGCATCCCACACAAACGAATGCTCCACATGCGGGTTTCACATGCCACCAACTCCACATTCTCAGGCAACTTCAGGGCCACAGCCGCTTTCAGATAGCCCTCAATGCAAGGGCTCTAGACGCAAATATTGGTGTGAGAGCTAATTCAATCAAGGAAACACTGCATGTTGGTGAAGGGCATATTGAAGAAGGATCAACCAAGTGGTCCTTGTGCGAGAACAACTCCATTTGGCTCACTAACTTCACACACCATCAGGCTTCCAAGCAGCTCTCAAGGAAACTCAGTTTTCACACTCTATGCTTAGTGCCCTTTGTGCGCATAGGACTGAAATGAAGCTTGGTGAGCATCCCACACAAACGAATGCTCCACATGCGGGTTCCACATGCCACCAACTCCACATTCTCAGGCAACTTCAGCGCCACAGCCATTTTCAGATAGCCCTCAATGCAAAGGCTCTAGACGCAAATATTGGTGTGAGAGCTAATTCAATCAAGGAAACACTGCATGTTGGTGAAGGGCATATTGAAGAAGGATCAGCCGAGTGCTTCTTGTGGGAGAACAACTCCATTTGGCTCACTAACTTCACACACCATCAGGCTTCCAAGCAGCTCTCAAGGAAACTCAGTTTTCACACTCTATGCTTAGTGCCCTTTGAGTGCATTATCTAGGATTGAATCTGGTAGAGCATCCCACACAAACGAATGCTCCACATGCGGGTTTCACATGCCACCAACTCCACATTCTCACGCAACTTCAGCGCCACAGCCGTTTTCAGATAGCCCTCAATGCAAAGGCTCTAGACGCAAATATTGGTGTGAGAGCTATTCAATCAAGGAAACACTGCATGTTGGTGAAGGGCATATTGAAGAAGGATCAGCCGAGTGGTTCTTGTGGGAGAACAACTCCATTTGGCTCAATAACTTCACACACCATCAGTCTTCCAAGCAGCTCTCAAGGAAACTCAGTTTTCACACTCTATGCTTAGTGCCCTTTGAGTGCATTATCTAGGATTGAATCTGGTAGAGCATCCCACACAAACGAATGCTCCACATGCGGGTTTCACATGCCACCAACTCCACATTCACAGGCAACTTCAGCGCCACAGCCATTTTCAGATAGCCCTCAATGCAAAGGCTCTAGACGCAAATTTTGGTCTGAGAGCTAATTCAATCAAGGAAACACTGCATGTTGGTGAAGGACATATTGAAGAAGGATCAGCCGAGTGGTTCTTGTGGAGAACAACTCCATTTGGCTCACTAACTTCACACACCATCAGGCTTCAAGCAGCTCTCAAGGAAACTCAGTTTTCACACTCTATGCTTAGTGCCCTTTGAGTGCCTAGGACTGAAATGAAGCTTGGTGAGCATCCCACACAAACGAATGCTCCACATGCGGGTTCCACATGCCACCAACTCCACATTCTCAGGCAACTTCAGCCCCACAGCCATTTTCAGATAGCCCTCAATGCAAAGGCTCTAGACGCAAATATTGGTGTGAGAGCTAATTCAATCAAGGAAACACTGCATGTTGGTGAAGGGCATATTGAAGAAGGATCAGCCGAGTGGTTCTTGTGGGAGAACAACTCCATTTGGCTCACTAACTTCACACACCATCAGGCTTCCAAGCAGCTCTCAAGGAAACTCAGTTTTCACATTCTATGCTTAGTGCCCTTTGAGTGCATTATCTAGGAATGAAGCTTGGTGAGCATCACACACAAACGAATGCTCCACATGCGGGTTTCACATGCCACCAACTCCACATTCACAGGCAACTTCAGCGCCACAGCCATTTTCAGATAGCCCTCAATGCAAAGGCTCTAGACGCAAATATTGGTGTGAGAGCTAATTCAATCAAGGAAACACTGCATGTTGGTGAAGGGCATATTGAAGAAGGATCAGCCGAGTGGTTCTTGTGGGAGAACAACTCTATTTGGCTCACTAACTTCACACACCATCAGGCTTCCTAGCAGCTCTCAAGGAAACTCAGTTTTCACATTCTATGCTTAGTGCCCTTTGAGTGCATTATCTAGGAATGAACCTGCTAGACCATCCCACACAAACGAATGCTCCACATGCGGGTTTCACATGCCACCAACTCCACATTTTCAAGCAACTTCTGCGCCACAGCCATTTTCAGATAGCCCTCAATGCAAAGGCTCTAGACGCAAATATTGGTGTGAGAGCTAATTCAATCAAGGAAACACTGCATGTTGGTGAAGGGCATATTGAAGAAGGATCAGCCGAGTGGTTCTTGTGGGAGAACAACTCCATTTGGCTCACTAACTTCACACACCATCAGGCTTCCAAGCAGCTCTCAAGGAAACTCAGTTTTCACACTCTATGCTTAGTGCCCTTTGAGTGCATTATCTAGGAATGAACCTTTTAGAGCATCCCACACAAACGAATGCTCCACATGCGGGTTTCACATGCCACCAACTCCACACTCACAGGCAACTTCAGCGCCACAGCCGTTTTCAGATAGCCCTCAATGCAAAGGCTCTAGACGCTAATATTGGTGTGAGAGCTAATTCAATCAAGGAAACACTGCATCTTGCTGAAGGGCATATTGAAGAAGGATCAGCCGAGTGGTTCTTGTGGGAGAACAACTCCATTTGGCTCACTAACTTCACACACCATCAGGCTTCCAAGCAGCTCTCAAGGAAACTCAGTTTTCACACTCTATGCTTAGTGCCCTTTGAGTGCCTAGGACTGAAATGAAGCTTGGTGAGCATCCCACACAAACGAATGCTCCACATGCGGGTTTCACATGCCACCAACTCCATATTCACAGGCAACTTCAGCGCCACAGCCGTTTTCAGATAGCCCTCAATGCAAAGGCTCTAGACGCAAATATTGGTGTGAGAGCTAATTCAATCAAGGAAACACTGCATGTTGGTGAAGGGCATATTGAAGAAGGATCAGCCGAGTGGTTCTTGTGGGAGAACAACTCCATTTGGCTCACTAACTTCACACACCATCAGGCTTCCAAGCAGCTCTCAAGGAAACTCAGTTTTCACACTCTATGCTTAGTGCCCTTTGAGTGCATTATCTAGGAATGAACCTGGTAGAGCATCCCACACAAACGAATGCTCCACATGCGGGTTTCACATGCCACCAACTCCACATTCACAGGCAACTTCAGCGCCACAGCCGCTTTCAGATAGCCCTCAATGCAAGGGCTCTAGACGCAAATATTGGTGTGAGAGCTAATTCAATCAAGGAAACACTGCATGTTGGTGAAGGGCATATTGAAGAAGGATCAGCCGAGTGGTTCTTGTGGGAGAACAACTCTATTTGGCTCACTAACTTCACACACCATCAGGCTTCCAAGCAGCTCTCAAGAAAACTCAGTTTTCACACTCTATGCTTAGTGCCGTTTGAGTGCCTATGCCTGAAATGAAGCTTGGTGAGCATCCCACACAAACGAATGCTCCACATGCGGGTTTCACATGCCACCAACTCCACATTGACAGGCAACTTCAGCGCCACAGCCGCTTTCAGATAGCCCTCAATGCAAAGGCTCTAGACGCAAATATTGGTGTGAGAGCTAATTCAATCAAGGAAACACTGCATGTTGGTGAAGGGCATATTGAAGAAGGATCAACCAAGTGGTCCTTGTGCGAGAACAACTCCATTTGGCTCACTAACTTCACACACCATCAGGCTTCCAAGCAGCTCTCAAGGAAACTCAGTTTTCACACTCTATGCTTAGTGCCCTTTGAGTGCATTATCTAGGAATGAATCTAGTAGAGCATCCCACACAAACGAATGCTCCACATGCGGGTTTCACATGCCACCAACTCCACATTCTCAGGCAACTTCAGTGCCACAGCCATTTTCACATAGCCCTCAATGCAAAGCCTCTAGATGTAAATATTGGTGTGAGAGCTAATTCAATCAAGGAAACACTGCATGTTGGTGAAGGGCATATTGAAGAAGGATCAGCCGAGTGGTTCTTGTGGGAGAACAACTCCATTTGGCTCACTAACTTCACACACCATCAGGCTTCCAAGCAGCTCTCAAGGAAACTCAGTTTTCACACTCTATGCTTAGTGCCCTTTGAGTGCATTATCTAGGAATGAATCTAGTAGAGCATCCCACACAAACGAATGCTCCACATGCGGGTTTCACATGCCACCAACTCCACATTCTCACGCAACTTCAGCGCCACAGCCATTTTCACATAGCCCTCAATGCAAAGCCTCTAGATGTAAATATTGGTGTGAGAGCTAATTCAATCAAGGAAACACTGCATGTTGGTGAAGGGCATATTGAAGAAGGATCAGCCGAGTGGTTCTTGTGGGAGAACAACTCCATTTGGCTCACTAACTTCACACACCATCAGGCTTCCAAGCAGCTCTCAAGGAAACTCAGTTTTCACACTCTATGCTTAGTGCCCTTTGAGTGCATTATCTAGGAATGAACCTGGTAGAGCATCCAACACAAACGAATGCTCCACATGCGGGTTTCACATGCCACCAACTCCACATTCACAGGCAACTTCAGCGCCACAGCCGTTTTCAGATAGCCCTCAATGCAAAGGCTCTAGACGCAAATATTGGTGTGAGAGCTAATTCAATCAAGGAAACACTGCATCTTGCTGAAGGGCATATTGAAGAAGGATCAGCCGAGTGGTTCTTGTGGGAGAACAACTCCATTTGGCTCACTAACTTCACACACCATCAGGCTTCCAAGCAGCTCTCAAGGAAACTCAGTTTTCACACTCTATGCTTAGTGCCCTTTGAGTGCATTATCTAGGAATGAACCTGGTAGAGCATCCCACACAAACGAATGCTCCACATGCGGGTTTCACATGCCACCAACTCCACATTCACAGGCAACTTCAGCGCCACAGCCAATTTCAGATAGCCCTCAATGCAAAGGCTCTAGATGCAAATATTGGTGTGAGAGCTAATTCAATCAAGGAAACACTGCATGTTGGTGAAGGGCATATTGAAGAAGGATCAGCCGAGTGGTCCTTGTGGGAGAACAACTCCATTTGGCTCACTAACTTCACACACCATCAGGCTTCCAAGCAA